>NC_136621.1:2786644-2796644 GCF_933228915.1 Telmatherina bonti
AGTCCGACCTGTCTGTAGCTAAGAGCTAACCAAGCTAACCTGGAGCTAACTGGAGCTAACTGGAGCTAACCCGCTAATGGAGGTAGATGGACTAAAGCTAAGCGGGATATTGGGTACCTGTCAATCAATAAGACACACCCCTATTTATGATGAATTTTAAGAGTTAAATACTTCTAAAAAGAGGAGTTATGACCCCCCCAGCTGTCATGAAGGTAAACTTGACCTAATAAACCGTAAATCTCTTTTGTAGCAGGCTGTGAACATGTCTAACACAGGAGTCTATGGAGATCGACTCTGTTTTGGAGCCCCTAGTGGATGAGGGGGGGACTGTAGTTCCTGGCTTTAAACCTCCAGAAGTTTTTATTTTCTTCACAGAAAAATAAAACATTTACCAATCCTCAGCAGAATGAGAAAGTTTTGTATCTCCAGGAAGAAACCTGAGTTCCCTTTAAGGAGCAGCGCGTTGCGCCGGCTGCTCAGATATCGTCACTGTTCTTTCCCACGCAAAGTAAAGTTTAGTTGTGGACACAGAGAACCTTAGCGACCCTCTCTCTCTGATTGGTTAGTGAAATCTGACTGGTTCTTGGGTCGGTGCGTACATTGTTTTGTGCTTGTATTTTCTGATTTGCTGCACTAAGCAGTGAATCTGTCCCTTTCTTTGCTCCGTGCACCGGGCGTCTGGAGGTTGAGGTATGTGGTGACAAGGTTGAAGTTGCCAGATTTAGTTGCTCTGCACAGCAGGAACAACATCGTTGGCGCAGTTTACGTTAAATTCAGTAAAGGAAAGAGTGAGCTGAGGGATATAAACATGTTTTCATGTTGGTCAGCTGCCTTCTAAAGAAGATTAGCCAGTGATCTCCCAGTTGAAGCCTCACTAGAAGCCTGCGGTTACTGGAACTGATTTCTTTTGACTGGTTCTGCCAACACAGAGATGCTGTTCAGAAGCACCTGCTACATCAGCATACAGACCCAGAAATACAGCAACAAATGAATATCAGTATTTCTAAAGATAAAAATTAATTAAAGAGGAAATTAAAAAACACCAAGTTAATGTAATGTGTGTGAGAATTCCCAGCTCTAACTGAATCATGCCTTGATGTTTCATTTCTAGTTCTGTACACCAACTTTTATAATAATAACAGCAACGCATGGATTTAGTCAGGAATGACGTCGTCTCTGTCTGTAAGGTTATGATAAAATTAAATTTATAATTTCTTTGTTTGCAATAAGTTCCTCTGTGTGAAACCTGAGCTGCTCAGCAGCTTCAGCAGCTGCTCCACTGACACTTTTCCAGGTTAAATGTTAGAAATTAGCCCGACAGCTTGCTGTGACGCGTGGAAACAATCTCACATTCAAGCAAAGCTTGTAGCAAGCAGAGCCTGAATGGCGGGCAACGAGTCAATGGCGACGCCGCTCCTTTCTCTCTGCTGCCACACAGAAAAGCTTTTTCTGTCATTTTTAATTAAAGCCAGATTATGTTTTCCACTTCTTAAAGAAGCCTAGTGGAAATCACACACAACAAAGTGGGAACGGCTTGACCGTGACTAATGCCACTACGTCGACTGGAATGTATGTAATCCCATGCTGGAATATGTGTGTGTGTGTGTGTGTGTATGTGTGTGTGTGTGTGTGTGTGAGCAGACAACAGTGCAGAGGGTCAAAGACCCAGCATGTGAACTTTTGAGGATTAGTACTCCACTTTTTAGGGGCAGAGGGGGCCAGGTCAACACAAAATATGGTGGTTCGGTGTGTTAGGAATACAAATTTATGTACACGCTGACACACACACACTCAACTCTGCGTGCAACGCAGCAACGGACTGGATGAAAAATAAGTTTGAAGACAGAAAGAGGAGTTTTTACCCATTTGTGTGTGTTTGTTTCAAAGACTGTGTGTCCATGTGAACATATGTATATGTCGTGTGCGCTCAGCGGTGTCCAGCAGGGGGCTGTAGCTGCAGGTCTTGTTTATGTAGTCGGAGGGTTAAAGGTCAGGGGCGAGGGGGGCGGAGCCTGGTCCCACACTGAGGCCTCCAGTTTACAACAGCATTCAGCAACTTGACGAATGGCTCGGGGGGTGAGGGTGTTACAGTCTCAGCCTGAATCTGTTTTCCTCTTTCCCTCTTCGGTTTTACATGCACAGGTTTCCGCTTCATGCACACAAACACATACTCACGTGAGAAGCTGCTCATGCACACAAACGGATGAGAGTGTGTGAGTTCAGACAGACGATGAGGGTTAGGTGTGACGTTTCATTGAGGTGGGGTGAAATCAACAGGAAAAGCCACTGTACCTGGAGATCCTGCTAAGGACTCGGCTCTACTGACTGCAAATGTGCGAGACAGGGACAGGGGCACTTTGGACAGGGAGGGGGGCACAGGAGAAGAGAAGCAAAGGAGAGTCTGTCAAAGTGCAGAAAACAGTAACAAACACAAACAGAAGTTTCAGCATGTCAGGTCTCATCATCAGTGCGAGCCTGACATGCACCAGGAGCGGCGTTCTGGTGTTTCACCAGTAGGTGTCTCTCAGATCCCACCGCCCAGTCGAGGCCCAGACACAGCTGGGAACCGAGCTGCACTTTATGAATGAACTGGGAGGATGGAGAGAATCACTAGGTGACGTTGGAGCTTTGCTTCTCACACAAAAGGATTTTTTCCTGGTTGAGTTTTTGTTGTTTTATGATAAAAACTTTCCTTTTTTCTTTTATTTCTGTCAAAGTTAGGGTAAACCGAGGCCGAGTCTAGAATCCCATCCACTAAGAGACTTTTATTGTGGGACTCCACAGCTAGGTGGACTGGTGACCATCATGGCATGGCTGCAGACGCATCTTTATCCCTCACTGAGGTTTCTGACACTGGAAAATGAATAACTGTAAAAATGGGAAACATGTGCTGTATTTTCTGTACAACTGTAGGAGAGAGCGACCATCCGAACCCCCCAGGAAACTCCCAACCAGAGCAAATACCACCACGCGTGATCTGGAACAGTGTTGGGGGTCTCTGCCTTCACATTTAGCTGTAGGTTCCTTACAAGTTCTACCTCCCAGTGAAGCGCTTCCTGTCATGTATAGAGCAACACCAACTGCTATTATTACAGCAGACAAACAAACAAACAAACTTTGATGAGACCTGATAGAGTTTAGGAACCACGCTGTTGTTTACGAACAAACACAAACGCTTTCGGCGTTTCAGTACGAACTAAACAAGTTAAGAGATCAGCCTCCACTTCTCCAGAGCAAAGATCCACCTGCCTGGCAGACGGAGGCAAGTCACAACTTTCTATCAAATAAAATTCCCATCGGTGTCAGAGGTAACAGAGCCTCGAGCTGAAATTTAATAAGAATGCAAACAAAGTACGCAACACGTAATAGACAGAGAATCAGAGCAGCTTTCACCTTTAAATGTTTAATCTGAACCAAGCAAATGACGACACGTATGCAAATCTACCAGGGATTTAAAGTCTACCCAGTCCTCAGTGGGTATGAAGCTTCTCTGTACAGTTAGTGACCACATAACACTGTTATTGGTCTGTTTTAGTCCCTCTACATGTTGGACTGGTGAAAAACTGAGAGGTTTTCCCACATGCATCGCAGCAGGTTCTGCTTTCGCCTCGAGCTGCACGTTGGGAGTTTGCTCTGAAAAAGAGCTTTGCAAATAAAAACGCGACATAAATATTTTAATAAAATACTGATCACACAAAGACATTTTTTAATGTAATGATTGATTATTAAAATGGTGATCTTGATTATTTAAATAAATATAAACATATAAAGTAAAAAAAATCAGCTAATAATAATTATGTTATAATAATAATTACTAATAGTTAATTATTTAATAATAAACTAAATTATTTCAATTAATCTAACATTATTACATTATTTAATTTATTAAATGTAATTGTTTTTATTTAGAAACTTTTTATTTTCAAAGAAGAAAAAGCATTAAATGAAGCAAACATTCATCAGCATCATCATAATTTGATAAAAAAAATACCTCTTCCAAACATTTATCTATCTATATTATTTATCATTTTTCTCTTGCAGAAACAATATAAAACACACTGATTGACAAAGCTGCATCTAATCATTTATTTTTAACAAAGTTCATTTTTAAAAAACTATATTTTCAGATAATAACTTCATGTTGAGAAAGAGACTGATATCTTACCAGGCGACACAGTCAGAGACATCATCCCATAGAAGGAGAAAGGTCCCGCTTCAAATTTCATCCCCTCTTTTCCCGCCTCCACCTCCACTTTGCCCTGGCATCAGGAAAGACAACCAAGACTTACTCCAAGAAAACAAACTGCAGTTTATTTATGCAGGATATCTTCTGTGATTCCTCACAACTTTCTACTTCTTTATTCTACTAAAGTTTGGACAATATCTGCAGAAGATTTATTTAGCAGAGGATTTGCAGTTCCTTTTTAACTTATATTCAGGTAAAAAAAAAAGCAGAAATATATTTAATGTCCAAACTGATGAACTTCATTGTTTGTTACAAATAGTCGCTCATTTTGAATTTGACGCCTGAAACCTTTTCCAGGAAAGCTCAGACAACTGCAAGAAAAGACTGAGAAAGTTGAGAAATAAACACCTGTTTGGATCATTCCACAGGTGAACAGGTTGACTGGAAACAAGTGGGTGCCATGATTGGGTATAAAAGGAGCATCACTGAAAGGCTCAGCTGTTCATAAGCAAGGATGGGGTGAGGTTCACCACTTTGTGAACAACTGTGTGAGCAAATAGTCCAACAGTTTAATAACAATGTTTGTCAACATGCAGGAATTTATTTAATCATCTACAGTCATAAAATTATCAAAACGTTTAGAGAATCTGGAGACGATCCTGCACGGAAGCAGTAAGGGAGGAAAACCAAACCGACTACACACAACCTGCGATCTGTCAGGTGGCTCTGCACTGAAAACTGACATCATTGTGTAAAGAACATCACTATGTGGGCTCAGGATCGCTTCAGAAAACAATCCTCAGTTAATGCAGTTTGTTGCTACGTCTACAAGTGCAACATCAAACTCTTTCATGCAAAACTGAATCCACATATCAACGCTGCCGGCTTCTGATCACAGCTCATCTGACACAAAGAGGAGAAGAGTGCCGTGGTCTGACGAGTCCACATTTCAAATAGCTTTTGGAAATCATGTATGTGGTGCCCCCCAGGTCGAGGAGGAAAAGGACTATCCAGATGAGGGGTAAAAGTCTACATCAACAAATCGGTCACATGGTCAATTAGCCAATGAGATTAATACAAAATGAAGACATTATTAAACAATACATGAATAAAATAAGTTAAGTAAATAAAATGACCATTTAAGAAATGCTATATTATTTTGAAAACGACTGTATTTTGAGTTTCCCTGACAGGTTTTGTTTCCATTTATCACCTGTCTGTCTGCAGCTAGCTGCTGCTTGGTAAAGTGAAGAGAGTTTACCTCAAAGCTAACTGCAGCTAGCTCTCAATTGTTGTTGGGAGTTAATTAGTCAGATCATTTTATCACGTGTAAAAGAAATCTGATAACTGCCTCAAGTCTGGGAATAATCTTTAAATTATGAGCAAACTTGTCCGTAACTCTTCCTATGACTGCAGCCCGACTTCTAACAATAAAGGTATTTATTACGTTGTGAGTCTTCAGTGAGCAGCAGCTACAGTTAGCTGTGTTTCCTTTCCACCTAGACTTGATCAAAATCTAAATATCACAATAAAAAACTGGTAACAATTCAAAAACTTTTCAAATATTGCTAAAATTTTTGTCAATATTTTTCTCGTCCTGGTGATTTTTTTAGAACGCCGCTTATTTGCAACGCTAAATGAAGACAGAAACTCTGTCCACACGTCGGTCATGTTGTCGGGACGACAAACCCAAACATGAGCACACACATCAGAGCAAAGAAGATGTCTCTAGTCTGGACCCGGCAACCTCCATCTGTCCTCTCCTCCCCTGACATCATCTGCAGGTACTTCACACAGCAGCAACAGCATGCCATGATGCGTTCAGGGTCCGTTCTGTAGGAGACATTCTACCAACCGCTGTTCTGGGAACAAGCTTTCTTCTTTAGTTAGAAAGAAGAGGCTGGAAAGGCGTCAAGTTTTGGGACGGATCCATGTAGTCTGTAAATGGATCCATGTAGCACTCAGCATACAGCGGCGAGCAGCCTAAACTCCTTCAGGTTTGACCAGACCAAAAACCAGACCAGTAACCAGACCAGAGACCAGACCAGTAACTAGACCAGTAACCAGACCAGAGACCAGACCAGTAACTAGACCAGTAACCAGACCAGAGACCAGACCAGTAACTAGACCAGTAACCAGACCAGAGACCAGATCAGTAACCACACCAGAGACCAGACCAGTCACTAGAGCAGTAACTAGACCAATAACCAGACCAGAGCAGTAACTAGAACAGTAACCAGACCAGTAACTAGACCAGATACCAGAGCAGTAACCAGACCAGAGACCAGACCAGTAACTAGACCCGTAACCAGACCAGTAACTAGACCAGTAACCAGACCAGAGACCAGATCAGTAACCACACCAGAGACCAGACCAGTCACTAGAGCAGTAACTAGACCAATAACCAGACCAGAAACAAGAACAGTAGCTAGAACAGTTACCAGACCAGTAACTAGACCAATAACCAGACCAGAGCAGTAATTAGAACAGTAACCAGACCAGTAACTAGACCAGTAACCAGACCAGAGACCAGACCAGTCACTAGAGCAGTAACTAGACCAATAACCAGACCAGAAACAAGAACAGTAGCTAGAACAGTTACCAGACCAGTAACTAGACCAATAACCAGACCAGAGCAGTAACTAGAACAGTAACCAGACCAGTAACTAGACCAGTAACCAGACCAGATACCAGATCAGTAACCAGACCAGAGACCAGACCAGTCATTAGAGCAGTATCTAGACCAATAACCAGACCAGAAACAAAAACAGTAAATAGAACAGTAACCAGACCAGTAACTAGACCAGTAACCAGCCCAGAGACCAGACCAGTCACTAGAATAGAGACCAGACCAGTCACTGTAGCAGTAACCAGACCAAAAACCAGACCAGTAACAAGACCAGTAACTAAACCAGAGACCACACCAATAACCAGACCAGAGACCAGATCATCACTGTAACAGAGACCAGACCAGTCACTAGCGTAGTAACTAGACCAATAACCAGACCGGTAACTAGACCAGTAACAAGACCAGAGACCAGACCATTAACCAGACCTGTAACCAGACCAGAGACTGGACCAGTTACCAGACCAGAGACCAGATCTGTAACCAGACCCGTAACCAGTCCAGTAACTATAACAGTAACCAGACCAGAGACCAGATCAGTAACCAGACCAGAGACCAGACCAGTAACCAGACCAGTAACTAGACCAATAACCAGACCAGAGACCAGATCAGTAACCAAACCAGAGACCAGACCAGTCACAAGAACAGAGACCAGACCAGTCACTAGAGCAGTATCTAGAGCAGTAACCAGACCAGTGACCAGATCAGTAACCAGACCAGTAACTAGACCAATAACCAGACCAGAGACCAGATCAGTAACCAAACCAGAGACCAGACCAGTCACAAGAACAGAGACCAGACCAGTCACTAGAGCAGTATCTAGAGCAGTAACCAGACCAGTGACCAGATCAGTAACCAGACCAGAGACCAGACCAGTCACAAGAACAGTAACTAGACCAGTAACCAGACCAGAGACCAGACCAGTCACAAGAACAGTAAATAGACCAGTAACCAGACCAGAGACCAGACCAGTCACAAGAACAGTAACTAGACCAGTAACCAGACCAGAGACCAGACCAGTCACAAGAACAGTAACTAGACCAGTAACCAGACCAGAGACCAGACCAGTCACAAGAACAGTAAATAGACCAGTAACCAGACCAGAGACCAGACCAGTCACAAGAACAGGTATTGCGTAGAAATCCTGCGTTCTGTGTGCACACACCTGCAGAATGAGGATGAAATAATCCACAGGTTTGTTCCTGTGGAAGAGGTAGTGCTCTGGGGCCCGCTTGTTCTTCTCATCGTACTTCAGCTCCTGGATGACGTTCGGATGCTTCAGCAAGCGCAGCAGAATTTTTTCTGACATCTGCACCGGCGCAAATGGCTCAACCTCTAAAAAAGAAAACACAGAAAGAGACAAGCAGCTTAATTGTGATTATTTTTTCACTTTTTTCTGCCTTTTTAGAGACGGAATCATAATAAACATTTTTTAACTGAATATTTGATGATCAAACTACACTATGACTTCATAATAAAGATTCATGCGTTTTCCATCTAATCTACTCAAACAGCTTATAAAAGGTCAAAAAACCATTTCATGTAGTTCAGATATGCAACAACAGATTCATTTCCACCACTTTTCTCCTGTCTGAGAGGAGGACAGGTGTTTTTACCCTGTAACAGAATCAACAAAAGGTCTCTGAGGTTAGAAGAAGAAGAAGTTTAGAGGCTTTATGTAAAAATGGAAGTAATTTAACACAGAGCTGGATCTCTCTTTTTATCGCTGATTACATAATCATGCAAATAATCCCAATAATTGGGTTCATAAAGCCAGTCGCTGTTTGTTGGCAGATAAATTGACTGCAACTGTTGGCAATAAGCAGTTGTATGAAACAGCTTTCCATAAAGCAGCTGTTTTTTTCAGCCAAACTGAGAGGAATTATTCCCTACAGCAGGCAGCAGCCTCATTCTGTTCCCAGTTTGAGAAGTCTTAGTTTGTTTATTAAAATGTTAATTTGGTTCTTATTGGTCAAAGAAAAATGCAAAAAAGAATAAAAAACATTGTGGCAAAGAGGAATAAAAAGGAATATTCAGCTGGTTGCTAGGTAACAACGGTCATAAGACGGAGGAGTGAGCATCCTGGAGAGGGGTTTCCAGCACCAACCCGAGGAGAAGCAGGAAAACCGTGAATGCAGTGGCGGAGCTAGACTGTCACACGAGGGGCCAGAAGGACGTTATTCGGGGGGGGGGGCATTTATAAGGATTTGATCGGGTACTTTCACATCAACCGCTGTGTTTTGGTCACATTATGAAGCTCGAGCAACAAAACATAAATTATCTGGATCATCAAGAGGAAATATCTGCAACAAGTTCCAGAAGGCTGCTCGGCTGGGTAGTGGTTAGCACCATGGCCTCGCTGGTTCGATCCTTGGCTGGGGGGGGGGCCTCAAACAGCTGCCTTTCTGTCTGGAGTCTGCATGTTCTCCCCGTATTAGTGTGGGTTCTCTCTGGGTTCCCCGGGTTCTTCCCACCATCCAAAGACATGATGTTAGGTTAACTGGGTAACTCTAAACTGTCCCTTGGAGTGTGTGTGTGTGTGTGTGTGTGGTTGTTTGTCTCTCTGTGTGACGGACTGACCACCTGTCCAGGTGTACCTGCTTCTGCTGGGATAGGCTCCAGCTCCCCGCGACCCTTCCTCAGACTCAGCGGTGAGGATGATGAGGACCATAAGGTCCGTAGAAAGGTGAGGTTTGAGGTGCACCTTAATGCGATGAGCAGTGGAAGGATCAGTTTCCTGTCTGGTGGTGGAGCTCCACCACAGTGACTCGCATCCCTCGCTGCACGTTGGCTGCTAGTACGAAGGTCTGTCTCTGTCTGACCTGAGTCCTTCCTCTCATCCCAACAAATTTCTCCCTGTTGCTTCGTTGTTGTCCTCCTCTACTAACACAGTGTCTTCTAGAAAACATGCTGATAAAGTATTTATATACGATGACTGAAAAGGGAACTGCTTCTAAATGTAAAATAAAACACTGGTGATCCAGGTGTTTTCTGTCCCACAGGGACCCGTCAAACACCGGAGGTGCTCCCTGGAGTCTCCAATCAGATGTCAGAGCTCTCCTCTAGCTCTGCCCCTGGGCCGATGTGGACATGACCAGGAAGCTAAATAAGATCAGAGCCATGCTAACTGTACCGTGAGCTGTAGGCTTGTCAGGCTTCCATGTCGCCGGTTAGCTGGATGCGCATGT
>NC_136621.1:3551644-3581644 GCF_933228915.1 Telmatherina bonti
CAATATTCCTGCTTGTATGATTATTTACAGCTGAAAACAAGTTTAACACAAGTAAATAATGGAAGGTAATTGTAAATGATCCCAACTGGCAGTTCTAATATCTCTGTTTTCAGATGTCTTCAGATGAGTTTTAGGAAGCTAGTCGCACGTTGTACACCCTTCCAAGATTACAACCCATCTGCAAAGGTATGTAGGTAAACATGAACCTGGTGGAGGACAGACACGGTGATTCCTGCACAGCAGAGTCCCATGAAGAGGAAGCCGCCAATGATCAGAGGTCTTCTGCCCACACGCTCAATCGTGAAACACTGAATGATGAAGAAAGAAGAGCGTGACGACAACATCCACCATGCAAACACCTTCTATCATTCACCTCTTCCATCCTCAAACTGCGCACTTAGCTTCTCACATCTTTCATCACTTTGATGAAAACCGGTATCGTCTATAAAACCACGTAAAAGCTGTACTTTTTAATCTGAAGGAAGAACAGATTTTCATGTTTTTTATTCATAAACAATGTCCGACATGCCGACATGCAGTGTCCCAAGCGCCTGTGTGGACGATGGAAACAAACCCTTTCAGTCGTTTAGCTGGTGCGACTGGAAATCATATTCTCTAGAGAAACGAATGTTATGTCAGAATATGTGATAAAACGTGACTGTCCCGTTGTCAGTCACTATGAAGCATCTTAGAAGCACATGACACATCAGACATGATGCAGACCGCGAGTGTCCTCCTCAACGCTGCAAATAAAGTGTTGTTTGCCTTTTTACGTGAAGATTAGACACACAATATTCATCCATCCTTTTTCTATTCCCACACATCCCAGCAGCTGTTTCCACATTTAGACAACATCCATAAAGTTGATTAAATCATGATTTAAAACCCAAAACTAGAAGCTGCATGATATTAAAACAGAGAATAACTCCGACTAAATAAGACAAGTTCAAATAAAATGTAAGAAATGTGTGGAAAGATATGTCTGCTCACCCCCAGCATCCCTGCGATGACCTCAATGGCTCCGGTTCCAACGGTCGTGTACTGAATGTGAGGTTCTGGGATTCCCGCATCCTTAAATATTTCATTTGTGTAGAACCAGATCTGAGATGAACATGGAGATTAAATCTGTTATGATGCTGATGGAGATGTACTGCAAACACACAGGATGTCATGTTTTCCAAAGGAGATTTGGTGCTTCCACATGATTCATCATCGTAATCACTGTCAGCAGGCTGACCATCACTCATGCACTTGAGATCCAGCGTTTCATCAGCATGGACTGCTGACAAGTGCTCCCCTTGAAATTAATTTGTGTATTCTCATTAATCACACTTTGCTGATGCAACATCCATCATTGATGAGGTGCAGATGGAAGCATGATGGGAGCAGTTCAGTGCTGTCGCCTTGATTTAGTAACCAAACAGGTTGCATTTCATCAACATGAAGCATGCAAACCCGCCTGACTCAAAGCAAAGACTCCACATTAACACAAAACCGTTTGTGCTGCTGGAGCGTCTCTGGAAAGTTCCACACGTCTCATTTGTCTGGAAAAAAGACGCTGTTTACAAATTCTTCCTCGTTTAACGGAAAACTTCCATAAAACAGGAATTATTTTCAGCAGTACATTAATGAAAAGATCTAATTTCAGTCTGAGAGAGAAAGTCAGACTGTCGGCCTCCTGTAACGCTGCGGTGACAACGCTGCCTCAACAGCCTTCCCCGGAGGAAGTCCTCTCAGTGTCCTCTCAGAGGACTGTTTCTGTTGCTTTTGTAACTTTAGTCTTTTTCACTTCATGAGAAACTGGATATGAGACCCAGCATTGTTTAAAAAGAGACTGGAGCCCAGCATCGGTGCACCTCTTTCACATTTTCATCTTCTTTCTCCTCCATGTTGCACACTGTGGGGCGAACGCGTTTCTTCTACGTGCTTGGAAGGAAATCCTGGAGCTGTCAAGCAGCTTTCCACTCGGTTATTCCTGAGTCAGGCCTTTCTTAGAACTAACAGATGCAGACTGTGCAGAAATGTGCAACATCCTGGAAAGCTGCCAACGATGTCGTACAGTATTTCTAATCCTTTAACGATCACATGAACAAAAAGACCAGAGAAAAATGTTGCTCTGTGTGTTTCTGTTTGTTTGGGACAAGAATAAAAAGAATTAAAGCCGCAAGCGGCATCCATCGGGTCCTCGCCTCATGCCGAAACCTCCACCCGAACTCGCCACAAAGCTTCCGGGTGGATGTGAAGTAAAAGGCACGAATCCAAAACTAGTTTGTTCAAAAACAATGAACATACAGTGCTAAATGGGCGTAAACGCCAAGATGGCGGACACTCCGTTGCCATGGTAACAGGTGCTTAATATAGTTTTTTGCTTGTGTAGGGCTGATACACATGTGTGCCGAATTTCGTAGCCCTAGCTCAAAGTAGACGATCGGGCCCCTAGGGGCCCCCCCAAAAATGTGCCCCCCCCCCCCCCCCCCCCCCCCCCCACAATACACATTACAATGCGTTAAGAACCTACCAAATATGAATTATTGGAATTCTGTTTCCGATCGGACGTATTTCTGCGAAGATATGAGTGAACCGTGTTTCATGGCAAGAACACTTTTTTCCATGGGTTGCCACGGTAACACGCTTTCTCCTATCAAAAAGATTTGAATAACTCTTGGTCCCCATCTTGTCACGAAGCTCCATGGCGAATGTGGAGCCAATAGCATGAATCGCCTCAGACTAGTTCGTTCAAATGCGATGCGCCCAAATTGACAAAAACGGGCAAAAAAATGGCCGCAAACGCCAAGATGGCGGACAGCCCGTTGCCATGACAACAGGCGTTTCAATGACTTTTTTACTTGTCTTGATGTGATAGACATGTGTCCCGAATTTCGTCGTCCTACGTCAAACTAAAAAATTTTTTCCCCATTCTAGAGGCCATTTTTGGCGTTTCTAGGGGGCGCTGTCGAGGCATTTTTGCATTGGCGTGCATACAAACGCCAAATTATCGAAATTTTCACCGGACATGAGGTGTGTGCCAAGTTTCGCAACTTTTCACGGGGTCTAAGGGGGTCAAAATTGAGTGAGTTGTGCTTAGAAAGAGAACGAGAATAATAAACATTACAATAACAATAGGGCCCTGCCATACTTCGTATGGCTCGGACCCTAATAAATGCTTTTTAGCAAATGGCTGAGATGTTAAAGAGAAGAAGTTAATAAGAATGTAACAACAGCAGAACCGTAGTGTTATAACACACAGACTGGGTTGGTAGAGATGCTCAGACACGTTTATTCCACAGTGTTTAAAGACATTTATCTGTCACTGTAAATTTACCTCAAATGGGAGAGCAGGACCTTAAAGCTGGCAGGTCATGTTGGGCAAGATGTAGATGTGGCGCCCTGTCTTGGCCCCTCCCCCTTCCTTGACTCCTCCCACAACATTGGCCCATCCCCCTTTCTTGACCCCTCCTCTTGTTTTGGCTCCTCCCCTATTCTTGGCTCCTCCCCCTCTAGTTCCTTGCGTGATCCGAGGTTTTTTTTATTCGCAGCTTTTTCCACCAACGATTTTCTCTTTCTCGGCTGTTTAGCAGGAGGAGGCAAATAAACCGAGCCGGGTCGGGAAATCCTTCCTGCATTTTCTCAGCCATGTTTGCCTTCCGAGTTTCTTCTTCACTACTTTGTATTTTCATCCTAACATGCTGTTTATATGCAGGGTGTGGCTATCAGGTATGCACTGCTGGAGGGGGAGGAGGGGAGCCGGGAGAAGAAGCTACGAAATATAAGAAATGAACAACTCCATTTGGGTCGGAACGTTTGGATTGGTCAGTTTTTACAGATTTACAGTAAACTGAGGGTCTAACTATATTTCTTATTGATCATGATTACAGAATGTATAGACTACTATCAGGACGAGGAACCGCTTCACCCAGAGGAATATGTCTCTCAGTAGGAGGACCTATTGGAGCTTTGAAGGGCTAATTTTCACTTTCTGTCTGAAAGAATTTACCACCTGGATCTTCATCTTCTGCCGCTTATCCGGGGTCGGGTCGCGGGGGCAGCAGCCTAAGCAGGGCAGCCCCAACTTCCCTCTCCCCAGCCACATTTGCCAACTCTGCGGGGGGGGATCCCGAGGCGTTCCCAGGCCAGCCGAGAGATATAATCCCTCCAGCATGTCCTGGGTCTTCCCCGGGGTCTCCTCCCAGAGGGACGTGCCTGGAACACCTCACCAGGGAGGTCCAGGAGGCATCCTGACCAGATGCCCGAGCCACCTCAACTGGTTCCTCTCGATGCGAAGGAGCAGCGGCTCTACTCTGATCTCCTCCCGGATGACCGAGCTCCTCACCCTATCTCTAAGGGAGAGCCCGGCCACCCTGCGGAGGAAACTCATTTCAGCCGCCTGTATACGAGATCTGGTTCTTTCGGTCACGACCCACAGCTCATGACCATAGGTGAGGGTAGGAACGTAGATCGACTGGTAAATCGAGAGCTTCGCCTTCTGGCTCAGCTCCTTCTTCACCACGACAGACCGGCGCAGAGTCCGCATTACTGCTGACGCCGCACCGATCCGTCTGTCGATCTCGTGCTCCATCCTTCCCTCACTCGTGAACAAGACCCCGAGATATTTAAACTCCTCCACTTGAGGCAGGACCTCACTCCCGACCCGGAGAGGGCAATCCACCCTATTCCGGCTGAGGACCATGGTCTCAGATTTGGAGGCGCTGATTCTCATCCCAACTGCTTCACACTCGGCCGCAAATCGCTCAAGTGAGAGCTGGAGATCACGACCAGATGAAGCCAACAGGACCACGTCATCCGCCAAAAAGCAGGGACCCAATCCTGAGGCCACCAAGCCGGATCCCCTCAACACCTCGACTGCACCTAGAAATTCTGTCCATATAAGTTATGAACAGAATCGGTGACAAAGGGCAGCCTTGGCGGAGTCCAACCCTCACTGGAAATGAATCCGACTTACTACCGGCAATGCGGACCAAGCTCTGACACCTGTCGTACAGGGACCGGACAGCTCGCAGAAGGGGGTCCGGTACCCCATACTCCCGGAGTACCCCCAACAAGAGCCCCTGAGGGACACGGTCGAATGCCTTCTCCAGGTCCACAAAACACATGTCGACTGGATGGGCAAACTCCCATGCCCCCTCCAGGACCCCAAAGAGGGTATAGAGCTGGTCCACTGTTCCGCAACCAGGACGAAAACCACACTGCTCCTCCTCAATCCAAGATTCGACTATCTGATGAACCCTCCTCTCCAGGACCCCTGAATAGACCTTACCAGGGAGGCTGAGGAGTGTGATTCCCCTGTAATTGGAACACACCCTCCGGTCCCCCTTCTTAAAAAGGGGGACCACCACCCCAGTCTGCCAATCCAGCGGTACTGCCCCCGATGTCCACGCAATGCTGCAGAGGCGTGTCAGCCAGGACAGCCCCACAGGATCCAGAGCCTTAAGGAACTCCGGGCGGATCTCATCCACCCCCGGGGCCTTGCTGCCAAGGAGCTTTTTGACCACCTCAGCGACTTCAGCCCCAGAGATAGGAGACCCCTGAGTCCACCAGCTCTGCTTCCTCATCGGAAGACGTGTTGGTAGGATTGAGGAGGTCTTCAAAGTATTCCTTCCACCGACCCACAACGTCCCAAGCTGAAGTCAGCAACTCCCCACCTCCACTGTACACAGTATTGATGGAGCACTGCTTCCCCCTCCTGAGCCGCCGGATGCTGGACCAGAATCTCCTCGAAGCCGTCTGGAAGTCTTTCTCCATGGCCTCGCCGAACTCCTCCCATGCCCGAGTTTTTGCCTCGGCAACAGTCGAAGCCGCATGCCGCTTAGCTCGCCAGTACCCATCAGCTGCCTCCAGAGTCCCACAGGCCAAGAAGGCCCAATAGGACTCCTTCTTCAGCTTGACGGCATCCCTCACTGCTGGTGTCCACCAAGGAGTTACTAAGAAATAGATAAGTGCCTCCACTGGGTAACTACTGTATGGATGATGATGTTTTAGCCCTTTAGCACGTTTTATTTGTTAACCAACCCTGTTGGAAGACACATTTCAGTCATTTAAAAGATGTCTGTTCAAGAAGAGTGAAGCTACTGGCATGCATCAAGCAAAGAAAATAGGTAAGATGATGAAACTATTAAAACGGGATTAAAACGGCTCAAAGCATCATTAAAAACTGGAAGGATGGTGGGGAAGGATCGTCTTTCTGGAAGAAATGTGGTCAGAAAAGCATCCTGAATGATGGTGAACATCTGCTGCAACCAGATGGAAGAAAAACAGCAGTAGAACTCAGAAGCATGTTTCATTAGGAACGAATGTTTGATGTTGAATTTTTTAAACAAATATCTGTTGTCCAGCTCTTCATTTCTGATTCTGATATAAACTGACACCAATATGTTTGGAGCATATTGTGCCAAACAGACAGAAATATATTGAAAACTATACGTGACATCTTTTATATGTTGTCATTTTGATTTAGACTACATGTAGCTGAAAGCTTCATGTAAATCTGTGCACGTTGTGTCATTAAAAACATAAAAACTGATACCAGTAATTTCCGATACTGCATTTTAATTTCAATATAGCCTGAAATATTGATATCTCTAGTGAGAATATTTCCAAATGAACAATGTGAAGGAGCTCAGGGGACTGAGCAGAGAGGAGAACCGGAGCACTGGAGAACCGGAGAACCGGAGAACCAGGGATAAGACCAGACTCTGGAGGATTCATATTTCAACACATATGACCTGACCTTGCACATAAACCACTACCATCATTTATATATGTCGGGCTGAGAGTAGGTAGGGATTGAGGGAAAAGGCGGTTTTCCTTCTCTAGTTGGCTGCAGCCTGGTGACAAAGCGTCCGTTTAGTTACCGATGCACTGCATGGAGCTGGAAACCTGAAGAATATTTAAAACTGTTCTGGAAACATGAACTCAGACACAAACATCCGGTAATTCATTGTATAGTTTAAGATGTTTCTTTATCTAACTAATGCTTCACCAAGAAAACTGATTTTTTATTCATAATGGACAAATTGCAGATATTTAGTCAAAAGCTCAGTTTGCAGCATGGAAACAGGAGAAAACAGTGACATGCAGAGGTTTTTATGGCATTCATGAGCAGATGGAACCTGTAACGTTTTGGAGACAATCCAAACATACACACTACTCACAAAAAGGGATATTTGGCTTTCAGGTGAAATTTATGGAAAATGCAATATGTTCATGCTACAGTGATATAATATCATAAAAGTAAGACATTTAAGTAGAAGGATGCACTACTGATTTCCTCATCTCAAAAAATTCATTCAACACAAAAGGTAACAACAACGGTAGTTACACCACAACAAAAAATGTGAACGTCTCAATATCTGGTCATGTGCCCTTGAGCATCAATTACAGCTTGACAACGACATCTCATGCTGTTCACAAGGCAACTTATTGCCTGCTGAGGCATGGCATCCCACTCTTCTTGAAGGCCAGCCCTCAGGTCATTGAGGTTCTGGGGTGCAGGGTCTCGAGCCTCTACACGACGGCTCAGCTGATCCCACAGGTTTTCAATGGGATTCAGGTCTGGAGAGAGTGCAGGCCGTTCCATTTGAGGTACACCAGTCTCCAACAGCCGTTCCCTGATGATGCGGCCTCGATGAGCAGGAGCATTGTCGTCCATGAAGATGAAATGAGGCCTGTGCTGTTCATGTAGGGGCACAATCACTGGATTAATGATGTTATTCAGGTAGTATGGGCTTGTCACTGTACCATTCACAAAGTGTAGGGCAGTTCTGTACCAAGTGGACACCCCTGCCCACACTGTAACACCGCCACCACCAAAAGCTGGCCTGGTGACAACAGTGTCTGATGCATAGCGCTCTCCCTGACGTCTCCAACATCGTTGCCGGCCATCATTTCTGCTCAGTGTGAATCGACTTTCATCAGAGAACAGCACTGAGGCCCACTGGGTCCTCGTCCAGCGTAAATGCTCCCTGGCCCATGCAAGACGATGATGCCTGTGCCTGGTGGTGTGGTCAGGTACCCGTGCAGGTCGTCTAGCACGCAGACCACGCTGATGGAAACGGTTTGGAATGGTCTGACGTGACACTTGGGTGCCTCTCACCTCTCTTAAACGTGCCTGGAGTTGAGTGGCATTCATCATCCGGTTTCTCAGGGCAGTGTTCACAATGTAGCGCTCATCAGCACGGGATGTGGCCAAAGGACGTCCACTTCTAGGCCTTTCTGTGACTCTTCCAGTCTCTCCATATCTCTGTTGCAACCTGCTGATGACACTCTGTGACACTCCAAGCTCAGTGGCCACTTCTGTCTGAGAACGTCCTGTTTGAAGCATCGCAATGGCAAGGGACTGTTGTTCCATTGTTAGGTGTCGTCTTGGTCTCATGATGTCAAAATGTGAACAGCATGATGAGGACAACTGTTTAAACACCAGCTCTAATTGAACCAGGACATTTATTGGTCAATTCAAGGATCACACACCTGCCGTGATTTTTGCCGTTAAGCTCCTTGTTAGAGAACAGCAACTTGTGCAAAATTTATTGAAACATTTAACAGTTGGACATGTGCATTTAAAAGCTTAGAGAAGATCACATTAAGTTCACCTGTACAGGTTTGAATGCATTTTAGGCTTGTAGAGAAATTTCACCCAAAAGCTGAATATCCCTAACTTTTTGTGAATAGTGTACATGTATAGAGAGAGTCTGAAGCCTTCATGTGATCCTGCCTGGAACGGCTGGGACCAAGAACCCCGCAGGATGTATTCCTGCTGGGAAATGATGCAAGCATATGAGCCAACGCTTCCATCCACGTAAAGCAATGAGTAGAAGGATGTGCCGACTTTATGCTCAGGTGGATGAACCTTGTTAGCATAGGCTAGGCTACACTAAGAAAGCCAAGCAGGAGATAATGGAGCATGGTGGTGCTGCCCTCAGCTTAGTCATTTAGGGGTGGATTGTATGTGAGTCTGTGATCAGATGGGGGGAGCACAGCATGGCGCTGCAGCTATGTGACGTCTCACTATTCTATTAAGCACACAGTTGTTGCACATTCAAAATGAAAAAGCCAACAGAGCCACAAGACCATTCCCTCTTACCGCATCGATGCCAGACAGCTGCATGCCGATGTTGACCACGATGATAGTAACGACCTGCCAGCGGACACAGCGGTCCTTGAGTAAACGTCGGACCGACAGGGTCTGGATGGAGGACAGAGAACGCTGCTCCTCCTGCATCTCCTCAACCTCAGCCTGGATGTTTCCCTTTTTACGAAAACATTTCAGTGCTGAAGAACAGAGAGGCATGTGCTGACATTAACACAGTCAGTCGTGACCTTTCAGAACACTCAGAGAGTAAAACATCTGCAGTTTCAGGCAAACAGAAGAAGTAAACCTGCTATCGTTGCGTGTACATTTCCCTTCTCTATCAGCAGGTACCGTGGACTCTCTGGAAACCATGGCAACAGCATCAGCTGGATCAGCGTGGGAAAGACAATGAGGGACAAGAGCAGAGGCCAATACTCTTCCTGTGTGAAAAACACATACAAAGGAAGAAGTAAACCATCTGCGAAGAGGAAAAGAACTTTATTTTGGTTTGGTTCATATGTTGGAGTGGATTCATTTATTCATTCATTTTCTAAACCGCTTTTTCCAATTCAGGGTCGCGGGGAAGCTGGAGCCTATCCCAGCTGGCTTTGGGCGAAAGGCAGGGTACACCCTGGGCAGCTCGCCAGTCCATCGCAGGGCTGTTGGAGTAGATGTTTTGTTTTTGCTCATATCATATGTGAACAGATGAAAAGATCATATTCCGATCGAAATATACGAGAGTCAGAAGGAAGCGAGAGACAAGCCATGTGAAGGCTGATAAAGCAGCATGTTTACATGCTTCATAAAGCAACTTACCAGAGTCACATGTGACAGTAAGAACTTCTGCTGCAGTACTGAGAGGGAATCTGAAGTCTGTTTCACAGTTTCATGTCTTTGTTTTCTGGCATAATTAGATTTATTTGAGGCCCAATGGCGAACCAGACACTTTAGTGCTTGAAATGATCAGTTTGCAGAAAAATCAGGTGTGAAAAAGTAAAAATCCTGGATTCTAGTTACCCAAAGACATGAATCTAAACTACGGTACTTTAGATATTACTTGAAAGATTCATGAAGGAGGATTAAATGTGGCCAACAGTCTGCATGCGAGTAGCTGCACACCTTTCCCAGGAGTTCGGAGAGCCCCAGGACCTGAGCAATGAAGACGCCCAGACAAATATGGATGCTGGGAACGAGGCCCAAGAAGCCTCGCACGTTCTTTGGGGCGATCTCACCGAGGTACATGGGCACCACACTGAGAGAAATCCCTGAAAAAACAAAGAGCACATTTACTGCAAGCTACTGCCTTCATCCCAGACTCCCTTTTCTTCATTCAATTAAAATAAAAGTCTACTTTTGGCATCAGTCTGATGTTCACAAGGTTCCTTCCACTTCCTGATGCCTTTAAAAAGCTACTGAAGACATATTTGTTGGGTCCAGCATGGTAGTTCTATGTAGACTCAGTGAGTCTGCTGTTCTATTGCTGGGTTTTCTATACCTCGTATGTTTTATTGTTGTGAAGCACTTTGTGACCTTGTGTCTGTGAAAAGAGCTGTACAAATGAAGTTTACTTTGTTTTAAAGTAAAGAACAACTTGAAATGTTGCTCATAAAGATAAAATTCAAACACGGAACTTGACTGACAGAACAAATAAAGAGATAAAGGAAAAAAATCAGCTGATTTCAGTTAAAAACATAAAAGAGTCAAATATGGAGCGAGTGGCTGGATCCCTGCATGCACCTTGAGGGTCCGGCGGCGCGCTGGACTTCCTGTTCTCTCCCGTGACTTTGTTCGGTGTAAGAGTGAGGTTTAGCTACCTGTCGATAAGGTAGACATGAGGAACCTGTCAGGATTACCTGAGTGGACTCCTGTGATGAAACGTCCAGCAATGACCATCGCAGGATTCCTGCACCATCTGCTGAAGCCCATCAAGGATCCTCCAATGAACACCAGCGTGGAGGATCGCACCAGCGTCCCTTTCCTGTTCGGACACAGCGACTCCCATTATGCCAGCTGTCTCATACATAAACATACATACAGATAGATCAGCAAACGTGGTACATGCTGACAGACCACCCAGACACACTAACCTTCCGTATTTGGTGACAAGTCGGCCCACCAGTAGTGCCCCAGTCATCCCACCGATGGCAAAGATGGACACAGTGAGGGAGTATAAGACGGTGAGGAGATGCTCATCCGGAGCCTGGTCATGACGCTCGAGCAACGTCTCATTGTAGAAGGCTTTGATATACTGATGGGAAGGACAAAGCATCACTCTAAAACTATCCAACAGGTACGAGACAGGCTGAAAGTTCATCCCCCACCTGAGACAAAACCCACCCCACCTTCTAACCAAGTCTTACTGAAATCCAGCTGACATCTTACTGCCAGTCAACAGATCAATTTCACCAGCAAAGTTGCCACACATTACTAACGTTGCTCCATGTTGTTACTGTGAAGGAGGATTATGTACATACATAAATTCTGAAATGAAAGCTTGATGTTTTATGTTACTATTATGGGACCAAATATATATTACTCTTATTTACTTTTGTATTACTTAAGATGGAGAAGAAATGCTTATGAGGCCAGACCTCTGCTCTCTCTCTCTCTCTCTCTCTCTCTCTCTCTCTCTCTCTCTCTCTCTCTCTCTCTCTCTCTCTCTCTCACAGAAAGATTCCCATGTCTGTCTAAACTTTCTCTGCAGCAACTGAATGTGGAAGAATACTGAGCATTGTGTCACACAAGACTCAATGAGAATAACAGTAGAAAAGATAACGCTAAGACCTTGAAAGATAACAGGAGGAAGGATGCAATTGACTATTGAATACAGGATTCAGTGTTGTAGGGGAAAGGAATACAATTCCATATATGGTCATGCTGTGTGTGTATGTAGAGAACTTTTTGTGGGAACATTTATTCAACTGTATGTATCGCTCCACCCATAATGATTTAATAAAAACAGCTTGTGTGAAAAGAGGGCGGATTCTTCTGCGGCAGACTGCGGTGCTGGCGGCTGGGCAAGGAATCCCCTTTGCAAAGGTGAAACTGATATGGACTCCGACTTTTATTGCAACTGATTTACCTCGCATTTCATCCAGCAAATCCTGAACTTGGGAGAAGGCTGTGAGGATTTCACAGCACTTCAACACTACATATTGCTACAACTTGCTACACATTGCTACACATTGTTACAAGTTGTTACACGTTGCTACATGTTGCTACATGTTGCTACATATTGATACATGATGCTACACATTGCTACAAGTTGCTACATGTTGCTAAAAGTTGCTACACATTACAAGTTGCTAGATGTTGCTACACATTGCTTCACGTTGCTACATGTTGCTACACATTGCTTCACGTTGCTACATGTTGATATACATTGCTACATGTTGCTATACGTTGCTAAATGTTGCTCCACATTGCTACATGTTGCCACACATTGCTACACGTTCCTATACGTTGCTACATGTTGCTCCACATTGCTCCATGTTGCTATACATTGCTACATGCTGCTTCATGTTGTTACGCGTCGCTCTACATTGCTACATGTTGCTATACATTGCTACATGTTGCTTCATGTTGCTAGATGTTGCTTCATGTTGCTCTGCGTTGCTTCGCCTTGCTACGCGTGGCTCCACGTTGCTCCACATTTCTACATGATGCTATACGTTGCTGCATGCTGCTTCATGTTGCTACATGTTGCTTCATGTTGCTTCATTTTGCTCTGTGTTGCTTCGCGTTGCTCTAGATTGCTAAATGTTGCTATACGTTGCTACATGTTGCTCCACATTGCTACATGTTGCTACACGTTGCTTCATGTTGTTACGCGTCGCTCTACATTGCTACATGTTGCTACACATTGCTACATGTTGCTACATGTTGTTTCATGTTGCTTCATGTTGTTTTATGTTGTTCATGCACTGCGTTTCTTCGCCTTGCTACGCGTGGCTCCACGTTGCTCCACGTTGCTAAATGTTGCTCCACATTGCTACATGTTGCCACACATTGCTACATGTTGCTATACGTTGCTACATGTTGCTCCACATTGCTACATGTTGCTATACATTGCTACATGTTGCTTCATGTTGCTAGATGTTGCTTCATGTTGCTCTGCGTTGCTTCGCCTTGCTACGCGTGGCTCCACGTTGCTCCACATGTCTACATGATGCTATACGTTGCTGCATGCTACTTCATGTTGCTACATGTTGCTTCATGTTGCTCTGCATTGCTACGCGTTGCTCCACATTGCTACATGTTGCTACATGTTGTTTCATGTAGATACACGTTGCAACATGTTGCTCCACGTTGCTACACTTTGCTCCACGTTGCTACATGTTGCTATACGTTGCTACATGTTGCTTCATGTTGCTACATGTTGTTTCATGTTGCTTGATGTTGTTCTGCATTTCTTCGCCTTGCTACGCATTGCTCCACATTGCTACATGTTGCTACATGTTGTTTCATGTAGATACACTTTGCAACATGTTGCTCCACGTTGCTACACGTTGCTACACGTTACTCCATGTTGCTACATATTACTACAATTTGCTAAACATTGCTACACATTGTTACACGTTGCTACACGTTGCTACATTTTGCTACACGTTGCTTCACATTGCTACATGTTGCTATACGTTGCTAAATGTTGCTCCACATTGCTACATGTTGCCACACATTGCTACATGTTCCTATACGTTGCTACATGTTGCTCCACATTGCTACATGTTGCTATACATTGCTACATGTTGCTTCATGTTGTTACGCGTCGCTCTACATTGCTACATGTTGCTATACATTGCTACATGTTGCTTCATGTTGCTAGATGTTGCTTCATGTTGCTCTGCGTTGCTTCACCTTGCTACGTGTGGCTCCACGTTGCTCCACATTTCTACATGATGCTATACGTTGCTGCATGCTGCTTCATGTTGCTACATTTTGCTCTGTGTTGCTTCGCGTTGCTCTAGATTGCTAAATGTTGCTACACATTGCTTCATGTTGCTACGCATTGCTCCACATTGCTACATGTTGCTCCACGTTCCTATGTGTTGCTATACGTTGCTACATGTTGCTTCATGTTGCTACATGTTGCTTCATGTTGCTCCGCGTTGCTTAGCATTGATACACATTGATTCACGTTGCTCCGCATTGCTCCGCATTGCTACATGTTGCTACGTGTTGCCATGTGTTGCTCCACATTGCTACATGTTGCTACACATTGCTTCACGTTGCTACATGTTGATATACGTTACTACATGTTGCTTCATGTTGCTTCATGTTGCTCCGCATTGCTTTGCGTTACTACACGTTGCTACACGTTACTCCATGTTGCTATATATTACTACAAGTTGCTCCACATTGCTACATGTTGCTACACGTTGCTACATGTTGCTCTACGTTGCTACATGTTGCTCCACATTGCTACATGTTGCTTCATGTTTCTACGCGTTCATGTTGCTACATATTACTACAAGTTGCTAAGTATTGCTACACATTGTTACAAGTTGCTACATGTTGCTACACGTTGCTTCACATTGCTACATGTCGCTATACGTTGCTACATGTTGCTTCATGTTGCTACATGTTGTTTCATGTTGCTTCATGTTGCTCTGCGTTGCTTTGCATTGCTCCACGTTGCTACATGTTGCTCCACATTTCTACATGATGCTATACGTTGCTGCCTGCTGCTTCATGTTGCTACATGTTGCTTCATGTTGCTCCACGTTGCTCCACATTGCTACATGTTGCTACATGTTGTTTCATGTAGATACACGTTGCAACATGTTGCTCCACGTTGCTACATGTTGTTATACGTTGCTACATGTGGCTTCATGTTGCTACATGTTGCTTCATGTTGCTTCATGTTGCTCTGCGTTGCTCTAGATTGCTACATGTTGCTACGCGTTGCTTCATGTTCCTACACGTTGCTCCACATTGCTACATGTTGCTATACGTTGCTACATGTTGCTCCACATTGCTACATGTTGCTACACATTGCTACATGTTGCTACACATTGCTACATGTTGCTACATGTTGTTTCATTTGCTTCATGTTGTTTTATGTTGTTCATGCACTGCGTTTCTTCGCCTTGCTACGCGTGGCTCCACGTTGTTCCACGTTGCTAAATGTTGCTCCACATTGCTACATGTTGCCACACATTGCTACATGTTGCTATACGTTGCTACATGTTGGTCCACATTGCTACATGTTGCTATACATTGCTACATGTTGCTTCATGTTGCTAGATGTTGCTTCATGTTGCTCTGCGTTGCTTCGCCTTGCTACGCGTGGCTCCACGTGGCTCCACATTTCTACATGATGCTATACGTTGCTGCATGCTGCTTCATGTTGCTACATGTTGCTTCATGTTGCTTCATTTTGCTCTGTGTTGCTTCGCGTTGCTCTAGATTTCTAAATGTTTCTACACATTGCTTCATGTTGCTACGCGTTGCTCCACATTGCTACATGTTGCTCCACGTTGCTATGTGTTGCTATACGTTGCTACATGTTGCTTCATGTTGCTACATGTTGCTTCATGTTGCTCCGCGTTGCTTAGCATTGATACACATTGATTCACGTTGCTACGTGTTGCTACGTGTTGCCATGTGTTGCTCCACATTGCTACATGTTGCTACACATTGCTTCACGTTGCTACATGTTGATATACGTTGCTACATGTTGCTTCATGTTGCTCCGCGTTGCTTTGCGTTGCTCCACGTTGCTTCACGTTGCAACATGTTGCTACACATTGCTACATGTTGCTTGATGTTGCTTCATGTTGCTCCGCATTGCATTGCGTTGCTACACGTTGCTACACATTACTCCATGTTGCTATATATTACTACAAGTTGCTAAACATTGCTACACATTGTTACAAGTTGCTACATGTTGCTACACGTTGCTTCACATTGCTACATGTTGCTATACGTTGCTACATGTTGCTCCACATTGCTACATGTTGCTACACGTTGCTTCATGTTTCTACGCGTTCATGTTGCTACATATTACTACAAGTTGCTAAACATTGCTACACATTGTTACAAGTTGCTACATGTTGCTATACGTTGCTACATGTTGCTTCATGTTGCTACATGTTGTTTCATGTTGCTTCATGTTGCTCTGCGTTTCTTCGCCTTGCTACGCGTGGCTCCACGTTGCTACATGTTGCTCCACATTTCTACATGATGCTATATGTTGCTGCCTGCTGCTTCATGTTGCTACATGTTGCTTCATGTTGCTCCGCGTTGCTCCACATTGCTACATGTTGCTACATGTTGTTTCATGTAGATACACGTTGCAACATGTTGCTCCACGTTGCTACATGTTGCTATACGTTGCTACATGTTGCTTCATGTTGCTACATGTTGCTTCATGTTGCTTCATGTTGCTCTGCATTGCTCTAGATTGCTACATGTTGCTACGCGTTGCTTCATGTTGCTACACGTTGCTCCACATTGCTACATGTTGCTATACGTTGCTACATGTTGCTCCACATTGCTACATGTTGCTACACGTTGCTTCATGTTGTTACGCGTCGCTCTACATTGCTACATGTTGCTACACATTGCTACATGTTGCTACATGTTGTTTCATGTTGCTTCATGTTGTTTTATGTTGTTCATGCACTGCGTTTCTTCGCCTTGCTACGCGTGGCTCCACGTTGCTCCACGTTGCTAAATGTTGCTCCACATTGCTACATGTTGCCACACATTGCTACATGTTGCTATACGTTGCTACATGTTGCTCCACATTGCTACATGTTGCTATACATTGCTACACGTTGCTTCATGTTGCTTCATGTTGCTCTGCGTTGCTTCGCCTTGCTACGCGTGGCTCCACGTTGCTCCACATGTCTACATGATGCTATACGTTGCTGCATGCTGCTTCATGTTGCTACATGTTGCTTCATTTTGCTCTGCATTGCTACGCGTTGCTCCACATTGCTACATGTTGCTACATGTTGTTTCATGTAGATACACGTTGCAACATGTTGCTCCACGTTGCTACACTTTGCTCCACGTTGCTACATGTTGCTATACGTTGCTACATGTTGCTTCATGTTGCTACATGTTGTTTCATGTTGCTTGATGTTGTTCTGCGTTTCTTCGCCTTGCTACGCGTTGCTCCACATTGCTACATGTTGCTACATGTTGTTTCATGTAGATACACTTTGCAACATGTTGCTCCACGTTGCTACACGTTGCTCCACGTTGCTACATGTTGCTATACGTTGCTACATGTTGCTTCATGTTGCTACATGTTGCATCATGTTGCTTCATGTTGCTCTGCGTTGCTTCGCATTGCTCCACATTGCTACATGTTGCTACACGTTGCTACATGTTGCTCCACGTTGCTCCACGTTGCTCCACGTTGCTACGTGTTGCTATACGTTGCTACATGTTGCTTCATGTTGCTACATGCTGCTTCATGTTGCTCCGCGTTGCTTCGCATTGCTGCACATTGCTCCACGTTGCTACGTGTTGCCATGTGTTTCTCCACATTGTTACATGTTGCTACACGTTGCTTCATGTTGCTACATGTTGCTTCATGTTGCGCCGCGTTGCTTCGCATTGCTACGCATTGCTCCACGTTGCTACATGTTGCTCCACGTTGCTTCGCGTTTCTCCACATTGCTACATGTTGCTACACATTGCTTCATGTTGCTACGTGTTGCTCCACATTGCTACATGTTGCTACACGTTGTTTCATGTTGCTCCACGTTGCTACATGTTGCTATACGTTGCTACATGTTGCTATACGTCACTTCACGTTGCTCCACGTTGCAACATATTGCTCCGCGCTGCTCCACGTTGCTTCACGTTGCTACGCGTTGCCACCTGTTGCTCCACATTGCTACATGTTGCTACACGTTGCTTCATGTTGCTTCATGTTGCTACATGTTGCTTCATGTTGCTTCATGTTGCTCCGCGTTGCTTCGCATTGCGACGCGTTGCTCCATGTTGCTACATGTTGCTCCACGTTACTCCGCGTTGCTCCATGTTGCTCCACGTTGCTATGTGTTGCTCCACGTTGTTCCACTTTGCTACATGTTGCTCCGCGTTGCTCCACGTTGCTCCGCGTTGCTACGTGTTGCTCCACATTGCTTCATGTTGTCTGCTTGGAACATCCCACATTAAACAGCAGCAGAAAAAGCCGGTCGCCATGAATTGAACCAAATGAAGGCAGACGGTTGTGAATAAATACAATGCAATGTGACGAAAACTGGATGTTATGTCCTACAGAATCACACACTTTACATCCATGTTCATCATTCTGAAAGCAGATTCCTGTTCGAAGCAAACGATCCTGAAGCAGAATTAAATTCATCCTAAGCTCTCTCTGGCGATGAGAAAACATCAAACCAGATCTGTTTCTTTGTATGATTATTCAGTGAAGTGAAATCTTCATTTCTGGGACACAAAGGCCATTTGCACCAAAAATACTTTCATAAAAAAGCTTTATGGGGCATACTTTGAGTCGGGATGACCTGGTTTGTTATATCTCAATCTCAAAACCACGATTCCTGTAACATTAGCCACTCTGACCTTTTCTTACAAATGAAATATCAGCCTCTGCAATAGGATCAGAAAACATCAACTTACAACCGAAAGAAACCCAAAAGGTGTTTGAATTAATATTAAAATATTTGCGTTTGAAGTGAAAGTTTATTCTCATGCAGCTATGCTGTGCATTCCAGATTTACACAGGTAACCCATGGACATGCAACCAGCTGGAACTGACTCTTCACACAACTATCTGAGATTTTCCACATTTAACACATTCTCATGTGAGTAACCATGTGAAATTCACAACACAAAACTCACAAAATGCACATGTGATGGTGGGAATTCCACTCCATGACAGCAGCAGGCCACTTTGCTTCGTGCTTCCAGTAACGCCATTACCACAGTGGAACGATGAGGCCGTGGAAGGACGGTGCAGGAACGCCAGGCAACTGCAGGAAAAACTTCGAAATGTTCCGGTTTTCTCTGCTGCTCGTCAGTCCATTCTTTATCTAAAGTAAGTCTGAATATTTCAGCCACAGTTTACAACGTAGAAAATCGCTTCCAGCGTGCTAATTACGTCCTGTTTTCATGGCAGTTGGTGGTTTACTGACATCTTCAACACCCTGCTGACAGAATTTAATGCTAAAACTTTCTTGCTCTCCAACTCACTATTCTGTCACAGCAATGATGTATTTAGGAGCTCAGAGAACACGTCCAGCAGTGCTAAAGTTGCTACGGTCAAACGTTTGACCTCATATTAGCAGTAATTGAAAACGTGCGGCGTGGAGCAGTGGCTCCAGTATGGACTGGGAATGCCACAATCGTCAGAGCCAGCAGCTTCTGTCCATGTAAAGATCATGTGATGTGATAATCATGAAGTGTGCCGGGTTCTGCAGGCACAGCCCAACACTGGGATGGATGAGGGATCCACAGGCTATGAGGTCTGCAGGTTGTGTTTTCTACAGATTACTCTGGCTGTGTTAGTTAGTCTGAAATACTCGGCTGCCCTGCCGGCGTTACATGAGATTATGGAAAAATTCCCACCATGTGTAGTTCCTGGTTAATACTCCCCTGTTCTGCAGTGATCACCTGCTTCTGTGACATTTATAGAATAAGTCACAGACTCAACATACTTCTGTTCCTCATCAGGTTCCTCCTGTGTGTTCCTGCTTTTGGTTCTTTCTAACTACTAAAATAATTTAAGTTAAAGTAACATCTCAAAACTTTCTAAGTTTGCATCTTGTTTTTATGGTGCACTCACATGTATTATGTACATTGCTGGGGCTGTCGTTGCCCCGCAGCGTCCTGAAATAACCACACACTGATACTTGAAGGCCATCACAGTATGGCGGTGTCTTGCTTAACGCACCACATCATACAGCAACAACAGCTGCTGTACGATGACCAGTTTGTACATGGAACATTTCAACATGGCTTCTTCACAAGACAGGAGATAAGAGTCAACATTGGACTGACTTTTACAGGGTGGTGAGATCTCAGAGAAGAGGCAGGATGCAAGACAGATGCTGAATCAGCTGTTGTTACTGGAAATGAAATCAGAAAATCTGCCATACTCCAGCAGTGTTGCTTTAATATTTAATATTTAAGCTCGTCAAGATAGAAAAAGATTTTTAAAACCTGTTTAAGCACGTTATTACTACTACGGAAGCTGAAGAGAGTCATAAATATGAAAACATCAACATGTTGCACAAGTCGGAGTGTCCCGTCAGGTTATGAGGTGCAGAATGTTTCGTTACTGATGATAAGTTACAAATATGTGCTCCATGTATTTTGTACCAAGCTAATGCTAACAGCTAACGTCATGGTGTGGCTAGAGGGAGAACATCAACCCCTCCTTGACAAAATCAACTGAGATAAACGATTGTGAAAGAGTTAATGTGTTCGATAAACTGCTATTTTGTATTGAAGGGCCCGGACTGGAAGTCTGGGCAGTGAAGTGGTTGTTAAAGTGACGGTGCTGAAGAAAAATAAAAGACGGCGGCTGCGGCAGTTCAGCAGTTCGGCAGTTCGGCAGAAACACTTTGTGTTCCTGTTTTGTATAAAAGTTTCGGCGCACGAACAAGACCCTCGGTTAAGTGGTGGCAGCGGTGGGATCCTTACCTACAGGACGCCTCGTGTTAAATATACAGAGTGTGAGTGAAAAACTCTTGGGAAGTTAGGTTTTGCTATCCCCCTGCTAGCTCCTGCACAATTTTTTTCCACAGTTTTTCATTTAGGACGAGTTGGAGATAGCAGCTCTAGAAGAGGCCGTCGTGTGTCTAACCATGGATAGACCGACCTGCTGGACTACAAATCGTGGAGCGAAGAAATACCTTTCACCAGCAATGTGAGGACTAAACTTCCACCACCTTTCACCAAAGAAGAAAAACAAAATAGCATGAACAGGCAAACGAACAAATTAGCATCTTTCAAATTTTCAAATTAGCATTCTTGTCTTGGATATTTTCCTCCCTGTCGTGGGGCAAAGCGTCTGGATGCTCCTCCGTTTCAGTGGAAAACATCAGGCTGAATGGTCCACGGTGGTCTCTGGTTGTTCCTTCTCTGATAACACAGGAATCACAGCTAAAACCTGTAAGGCTAACAAGTTTGTCCTCTTCCAGCTGCCGTATTCAAAGATGGTGATGCAACATGGCCGCCTTCTGCTGGGTGCGCAACATTAAATAAGTCATTCTAAGCTACTTTCATGTGGATGTGACTTCAGTAAAATACATATTTCATGAAGGCGATACTTGATTTTTGCTGATAAAAAGCCAAATTAACAACATGCTGAGCTTTAAAAGGGATGTTTCCTGTTGTTTAAAGGCGACGCAAATAATGCCAAACTGAAAACAGTCCCCACTGTGAACACTGTGTTGCTGACGTGAATGCCAAATATCTGTATCAGGACGGCGTCAGTATGTGGAATTCTGTAACCTGTCATAGTGGAAACAAATTTTACCAAGCTGGAGACTTGTAGATGCAACAGGAAAGATGCAGAACAGCTCATATTCATGTAAAAACTGCTTTTAATGTCTTAGTTTCAGGATTATTCCTTTTCTCAGCTTGAGTTAGATTAGATGATGGTTTCCACGGCAATGCCACGATGCCAGCTGTGCAGGCAGTGTGTAACTTAACTGAGGAGAAAACTACACACTTGGATTTGTCTCATATGAGACATAATGGACCATGAAATATTTACAGTGCAGAATTTCACAGTGTTTCTGAACGTTAGGCTGAGCGAGGCCGGTGGTTTCCCCGCCATAGAGTCACTAACAATTAAGTTAGTTAACTACATTAGCAAAACAGACCAAAAAGAGGTACCAAGCTTCTTACAGAAAGAAACAAAGAAGCAATCTTTCATTTTCCATTCAGGTTCTCATCCAGAGTCCACAAGCAAATGTGCCACGTGTGAAACTTTTTCCATTTTTCTTTTATGTGTCCCACACCCTGCTGAAGGTTGTGGGATGGGAGACCATAAAGCAAGACACAGTGTTTCTTGGTTTTCAACAATTTCACATGATTTATGATGTAATCACATAAAAATGACTTTCCTCACTCCGTACTGAGCTTCCTGCACATGTCCATGGACCTTAGTGGGAAAAACATTCACAGTGAGTCCAGAGAGATCCAAAGTTATGGCTGCTGCATCCTTACTACAGCATGCTCCCAGTCCAGCTGAAGCTCATGTGCCTCAGCGTGGAGCTGCCCGTGTCAAAAGAGGAATGGCTCCATTAAGCCACCGCAGCGCAACTAATTCAACATGGAATCAGCAGAAAAGAGTTCACAAACTAAAGAACATTGATGACACGGGGAAGATGATGCACAGACCCACCTGAGTCTGTACAGCAGCACATGACGGTGCGACTGAGCCTAGCAGTGTCTGCTAGACGACAGTGTGATGTCTGGGAGGCCAAGAGGGATGATGAAAAGCACAAACCTCTGCAGGCGAGTTGACGACGGCCAGATTGTAGCCATAGAGCATGGAGCTGCCGAACGAGGCCAAGAAAGCCACCACTAGCAGCGACTTCGTCAGATGCTGAAGAAGAAAAGTCACAAGTAAGGCAAACTGGAACATTTCCCATAAATCCTTCAGTTCTGTCAAAATGAACGGCTGGAGGAAATATAAAGTCACTACTGTGTACTCAGAATAACCTAATCAGAAGGAATTGTTGCAGAAAAGTCACATTTTTACACTTTTACAGATTAAACACGTGAAAATTTGCAGCCTAACTGGAACATTTAAAGAGTAAATATGATGATATAGGAATTTTTAACCCTCCAGGTGTTGGTCAACCAGAGACCCAGTTAGTGTTGAAGGACACTGTTGGTCAACCAGAGACCCAGTTAGTGTTGAAGGACACTGTTGGTCAACCAGAGACCCAGTTAGTGTTGAAGGACACTGTTGGTCAACCAGAGACCAGTTAGTGTTGAAGGACACTGTTGGTCAACCAGAGACCCAGTTAGTGTTGAAGGACACTGTTGGTCAACCAGAGACCAGTTAGTGTTGAAGGACACTGTTGGTCAACCAGAGACCCAGTTAGTGTTGAAGGACACTGTTGGTCAACCAGAGACCCAGTTAGTGTTGAAGGACACTGTTGGTCAACCAGAGACCCAGTTAGTGTTGAAGGACACTGTTGGTCAACCAGAGACCCAGTTAGTGTTGAAGGACACTGTTGGTCAACCAGAGACCCTAGGGCCAAGAGTCACTCTGACTTCAGAGACAGAGAGCCTGCTCCCTTTCCACAGTGGGAAGTTTACCTTTTGGCAGACATCCTACGGTCTGCACATTAAAAAGTGTTTTTTAAATGTTTATGTCTTCGAATGGAGCACAGGAAGAGCTGGTAGCTACACATGAGCTGGAAACACCCTCAAAGAGTCCAAGCAGACGGCGCGGTCAGCCTGAACAATGACCACACAGTCCCGTGAAGTGATCTGGTTTAGCTGTAATGGCCTGATGGATGGAGTTAGGGTGGTGAAAATAGCCCGGAGCAGACAAAGCTGGCCAGTCAGCTTCGCTTTAAGTTGATTAGACAGTCTGTCAGATGTGAGGCTGTTCATGTTGCATGGAGATGAATTTTCTTCTGCTAAACTTTAGGTCTCATTTAAACTCATTTTAACTGAGAGAGAATGCTAATAGATCACATAAAGCTCTAAAATAAACACAGCCATCATCTTCATCAGTTTGATGAGCTGCCAGGCTGAAGAAAAGCTCAGACTCACCCCGCTGATCTTTGCTTCATTTTCAGGTAAAAGTTCTTCCGCCATGAATAACTAGTCCTCGCTCGTGGAGATGACAAGCAGCTCATCAGCAAACTTCAGGAAAACTCTTCAGTCTGCATCCCATTTGAAGAGTCCGGTCACTGCGACACGGTGGGCGGGGCCATACTCCTCATCCCACCCCACATGGAGGGGGGCTTGTCTTCCTTCTCAGTGTGTTATCCTTGTGTGTGTGTGTGTGTGTGTGTGTGTGTGTGTGTTGGGGGTGGGGGGGATGGGGGGGGTTACTTCCAGCAGGATGGCGGTTTCATGTGGGTTTAACTGGCTTGACAAATGGGTCTGTGTGGATTTGCAGTGGAGGACATGGACTGTGGCAACTGGAAGCTTTTCTGGTTGATTCCTCCTCAGCTTTCAGATGAATGTTCTCGTGCAGCCTGGTGCTCAGACTTGAGACCCCTGCATGTGCACGAGGAGAGGTCTGGACCCATGTTGGTTCTAAAATAATTGAAAGAAATGCTTTTGGGCTGCTTGGATATCCGAGACTGATTAGTCTTGAGAATCCATACTAAAACATGTCTCATGTGACTAAACTACATCAGCACAAACACAGAGGAAAGTCACTGCGCCATCAGGACAGGTTGGAACCATAGACTGTATATAAAGAGATGGGCGGAGCCTCCACAACGTCACCCATAGGTTTCTGAAGAGCTGAATTGAAGCTCGGTGGGCGGTTCCTACCGTTGCCATGTTGGTAGCGTCATGTGCGTTGTCTCGCACGGAAATGACAAATATGGGCAAAGAGGTGGAGCTGAGAGGGTGGCCGTAAGCATCATGGCGGATGATTGACATCGAGCGAACTCCAAGCTTTCTGTAGCTTAAAGCTAACCGAGCTAACCCGGAGATAACAGGAGCTAACCAGCTAACGGAGGTAAGCGGGCTAAAGCTAAGTCATGTTGTTAACCAGCTAAAAACCGCAGTTGTTCTACGTTCTTCTGACTTGAAGCCGGAGATTGGTACCTGTCAATCAAAAGGACATGCCCCTAAATTTGCCGAACTTCGAGATTAAATTACTTTAAAACAGAGAAGTTAGAAAAAAAATTAACTCCCCCCACAGTTGTCAAGAAGGTAAACCTGACCTATTAAACCTAAAATGGATTTTTGAACCAGGCTGTAAACATGTGTATTTCTGCTGTGAAGTTGGTCTTTTTAACATGGGAGTCTATGGGGATTTGCTCTGAACTGCAGCTTTATGCACTTCCACATAGGCTTCACTTTTAACCACCGGAGGTTGCCGCTTGGAACTTCTTCTTCTTCCGCCTGGCATCGCAGCAGCACGCGGCGCTCTGCTCATGATCAAACTTCCGCTCCACCAGCAGGAAGTCCACAAACCTCCTGAAACACCTGAGAAGCAACCATACCTCAGAGGCAAAGGTGGGGAGGAAAGCGGAGGTGTGGCGCGAGACTGACGTCACTCGGGTCCCAGACAGGTACTCTCACACTGAAGAAGGGAGCTGTTGCGTACACACATGTAAAAACATGAAACTGATGACGTCAAAACGTGAAACGTGGAACTAGAGCTTCTTTACCTTTGGATTCATCAGAGAAATGGATGAAATGGGATTTTCTAACCCAGGTCCTCAGGACGCGCCGCCCTTCCTGCTTTATCACACCTGAATGGAATCTTTAACAGGCTGCAAAGAACTTGATGAGGGAGTTTATTCATGTGAATCAGGTGTGTTGGAGCAGGAACACATCTAAAGGCAGATTCACATCAAGCTTTTTGATCGGAATCTGAGTCTGTTTGCTCAGAATGTTGCTTCGCTTCGGGAACTCGGACTCGGTCCGTCTACAAACGCAGGTCTCGGTCCGTTCCAAGCGGACCAAATACAGGAAGCGGACTACAAACCAAGTCCCTTCCTGCATGTGGCGTAGCATTGCATTGTGGGTAAATCCATAGCGATGGCGTTAAGGCTCCTCTGCCTCGTCTGGTGTTCATACTGCGTCTCCAGTCGGATCGAGTCTCCAGTCGGACCGAGTCCCCAGTCGGATCGAGTCTCCAGTCGGACCGAGTCTCCAGTCGGATCGAGTCCCCAACCGGACCGAGTCCCCAGTCGGACCGAGTCCCCAGTCGGATCGAGTCCCCAGTCGGACCGAGTCTCCAGTCGGATCGAGTCCCCAGTCGGACCGAGTCTCCAGTCGGATCGAGTCTCCAGTCGGATCGAGTCTCCAGTTGGACCGAGTCTCCAGTCGGATCGAGTCTCCAGTCGGATCGAGTCCCCAGTCGGACCGAGTCTCCAGTCGGATCGAGTCTCCAGTCGGATCGAGTCTCCAGTTGGACCGAGTCTCCAGTCGGATCGAGTCTCCAGTCGGATCGAGTCCCCAGTCGGACCGAGTCTCCAGTCGGATCGAGTCTCCAGTCGGATCGAGTCTCCAGTTGGACCGAGTCTCCAGTCGGATCGAGTCTCCAGTCGGATCGAAGGTTTGTTACCAAAAACATGTTTTTCACAGAGCAGTTGTTGGTTCATGAATTCATCATGAAGAAAGCTTCATCATAAAGTACATTTTGTATTTGTGATTTTTAAATCACGCTCTTTGGGTCGTACTTGGATCAGAACCATTTGATACCAGCATAATATAGTTTTTTTTTCCTTGAGGGCTTTTCTAGCAAAAAGTTGAAGAATGTGATGCAGCTAATAGTAAATTTAGCTTTTGTTGAATTAATTTGCATCGTTGATGATAACTGGATGAAAAAAGGAAAGGACACATTTTCATGAGGTTTTATATTTTATGTAGTTAATGTTTTACAAAATGTTTGACAGAAATATTCGTACTGTGTTTTAATATTATATTTATCATCATCAATAATTAAAAACAAAGTCGATAAATGATTGTGAAATTTCCAACAAAGTACTCGTATCAACATCAGCGATACCAGCCTGGTTGACTTGTTAAAGTATCCATCGGAGATTTTACAGTTTCCGGCATCTCTAAGATGCAGGCTGATGATGATGAAGGAATAAATGACACCAGCAGCCATGATGGCGTATTCATATATGTATGAAGACAGGAAGTGAGCGGCTTGTGACGATATTTCATTTAACTATATTTCATCTTCACTCAGACCTTTTTGTTTGTGTTTTATGTCATCAAACTTGATCATTAAATCATAATTCTACTAACAAAAAGCAAAGTAAAGTGTTTCTTCTAGAAGATGTAGAACACTGTTGTGGTTCTGCTGCATGCTGGTCTGTAAAACTCTCCTGTTGACTCTTGATGTTTTCCGACACGGTGAGAGGAAACAAATACAGCTGGAAACCATTGTTGCCATGGAACAGATTTATGATGAAGAAATATTCTGCAAACATTAACAATGGTCAAAGTTACAACATCAGCTGAATAATGACTTTGTCCAATGGAGAAGTGAAAAATTGAAATAATTCAGTGTTGTTTGAATAGCTTGAGTGTTTGTGGATCAGGAGAAATCCTGGTATTCCACAGTGTTCCCAAACTGGGGTTTAAACTCTGTTTCACTTTGTAAAAAGAAGAAAAAAATAGAAAACATGAATTTGACCCGAAAAATAGTTTAATTTTTAAATGACGTGTTATTGTGATTTTCTGTGTTGGGTTCAACTCAACGTTTTAGTTTTGGGTTTAAACACAAACATAACCAATATTATTTTTAGACCTTGCAACGGACTGGCAACCCGCCTGGGATGGACCCTGCTACCCGTCCAGAGTGGACCCTGCTACCCGTCCAGCGTGGACCCTGCTACCCGTCCAGAGTGGACCCTGCTACCCGTCCAGCGTGGACCCTGCTACCCGTCCAGAGTGGACCCTGCTACCCGTCCAGCGTGGACCCTGCTACCCGTCCAGAGTGGACCCTGCTACCCGTCCAGCGTGGACCCTGCTACCCGTCCAGAGTGGACCCTGCTACCCGTCCAGAGTGGACACTGCTACCCGTCCAGAGTGGACACTGCTACTCGTCCAGAGTGGACACTGCTACGCGTCCAGAGTGGACACTGCTACCCGTCCAGAGTGGACCCTGCTACCTGTCCAGAGTGGACACTGCTACCCGTCCAGAGTGGACACTGCTACTCGTCCAGAGTGGACACTGCTACGCGTCCAGAGTGGACACTGCTACCCGTCCAGAGTGGACCCTGCTACCCGTCCAGAGTGGACCCTGCTACCCGTCCAGAGTGGACCCTGCTACCCGTCCAGAGTGGACCCTGCTACCCGTCCAGAGTGGACACTGCTACCCGTCCAGAGTGGACACTGCTACTCGTCCAGAGTGGACACTGCGACCCGTCCAGAGTGGACCCTGCTACCCGTCCAGAGTGGACCCTGCTACCCGTCCAGAGTGGACCCTGCTACCCGTCCAGAGTGGACACTGCTACCCGTCCAGAGTGGACACTGCTACCCGTCCAGAGTGGACCCTGCTACCCGTCCAGAGTGGACCCTGCTACCCGTCCAGAGTGGACACTGTTACCCGTCCAGAGTGGACACTGCTACTCGTCCAGAGTGGACACTGCGACCCGTCCAGAGTGGACCCTGCTACCCGTCCAGAGTGGACCCTGCTACCCGTCCAGAGTGGACCCTGCTACCCGTCCAGAGTGGACACTGCTACCCGTCCAGAGTGGACACTGCTACTCGTCCAGAGTGGACACTGCTACCCGTCCAGAGTGGACACTGCTACCCGTCCAGAGTGAACCCTGCTACGCGTCCAGAGTTGACACTGCTACCCATCCAGAGTGGACCCTGCTACCCGTCCAGAGTGGACCCTGCTACCCGTCCAGAGTGGACACTGCTACCCGTCCAGAGTGGACCCTGCTACCCGTCCAGAGTGGACCCTGCGACCCGTCCAGAGTGGACCCTGCGACCCGTCCAGAGTGGACCCTGCTACCTGTCCAGAGTGGACCCTGCGACCCGTCCAGAGTGGACCCTGCTACCCATCCAGAGTGGACCCTGCTACCCGTCCAGAGTGGACACTGCTACGCGTCCAGAGTGGACCCTGCTACCCGACCAGAGTGGACCCTGCGACCCGTCCAGAGTGGACACTGCGACCCGTCCAGAGTGGACCCTGCTACCCATCCAGAGTGGACCCTGCTACCCGTCCAGAGTGGACACTGCTACGCGTCCAGAGTGGACACTGCTACCCATCCAGAGTGGACCCTGCTACCCGTCCAGAGTGGACACTGCTACCCGTCCAGAGTGGACACTGCTACGCGTCCAGAGTGGACCCTGCTACCCATCCAGAGTGGACCCTGCTACCCGTCCAGAGTGGACACTGCTACCCGTCCAGAGTGGACCCTGCTACCCGTCCAGAGTGGACCCTGCTACCCGTCCAGAGTGGACACTGCTACGCGTCCAGAGTGGACCCTGCTACCCGTCCAGAGTGGACCCTGCGACCCGTCCAGAGTGGACCCTGCGACCCGTCCAGAGTGGACCCTGCTACCCGTCCAGAGTGGACCCTGCTACCCGTCCAGAGTGGACACTGCTACGCGTCCAGAGTGGACACTGCTACCCGTCCAGAGTGGACCCTGCTACCCGTCCAGAGTGGACACTGCTACCCGTCCAGAGTGGACCCTGCGACCCGTCCAGAGTGGACCCTGCGACCCGTCCAGAGTGGACCCTGCGACCCGTCCAGAGTGGACCCTGCTACCCGTCCAGAGTGGACCCTGCTACCCGTCCAGAGTGGACACTGCTACGCGTCCAGAGTGGACACTGCTACCCGTCCAGAGTGGACACTGCTACCCGTCCAGAGTGGACCCTGCTACCCGTCCAGAGTGGACACTGCTACCCGTCCAGAGTGGACACTGCTACCCGTCCAGAGTGGACCCTGCTACCCGTCCAGAGTGGACCCTGCTACCCGTCCAGAGTGGACATTGCTACCCGTCCAGAGTGGACCCTGTGACGGACCCTGCGACCCGTCTGGACCCTGCTTCTCTCCTGCTTACGGCGGAGACCCGGCTTCCCTGAGACCCTGAAGTGGACGAAGTGGTATAGAAAATGAATGAATGAATAATTATTTTTATTGCGGTATAACTCGCTTTCCTGTTCATCTCTCAAGGCAACGATGAGGCATATCAGTGCGCTGTCTAATAAGACATGCTTTCGCCCACTTCCTGGCATGTGACTGCTTTCTTCTTAATGAGCTTTGGTCACAGCATGTTCCAAATCATTGCACCGCAGTG
>NC_136621.1:3584144-3626644 GCF_933228915.1 Telmatherina bonti
TCTCAGACGGATGTTTGAAAAGTCTGTTTGGTAAGAGTTCATTTAAAGATGGAGGTTAGCTGATGAAAGTCAGAGAGAAGCGAGTCGCCTGCCAGAGGATTTAACTCTTACCTCTTCATGGTGCGTTGTCTCTTTAAAGTCTGAAAAAAATCCTCTTCCAGCCAAACTTTCCGCTGAGGTGACATCACGGCTTTATTGTCATCTGGTGAGAAACACAAAAATGAAATGGAAACTCTAAACAGGACAAAAATTTGATCAGCTCATTTACATAATTTACAAGAGGGACATCTGAAGATCATGATTTAATTTCCTCTCACCAGTTAATGAGATGTCATTTGATAAATTACCCATCAATACCAGACAGGAGGGGGATGCTACTGGGTAGCAGTGTGTGCTTTGCATGTGTGTGTACTCCGCTACTGACAGCAGTTCTGTGTGAGCTGCTGGGTCAGAATAACCTCACATTAGTAGCCCATTATTTCAATAAACCTCATCGAGCATTCAGCTGACAGATCATCTGCCCAGGAAGGCAGATATTGTTGCCTTTAATCAGTCAGCCCCCTCCAAGCCTCGGCAGTCTCTTGTGCAGTATTTAAATTCCTCATTTACTCTGTTGCAGGCGGGACGTGTCTGTCCCCCATTGTTCACTCTGAATAAACTGGGGAGCTGATCGTGTTAAGTGCAGCCATGATTGATGGCTGCTGATGAAAACTAATACACTCACCCCATGCCATCGTTTAGCAGAAACAGGATTAGAGAGAAAGACTCCGACACAAGCTGATAAAAGGTGGAAATGTACTTTATGTTCTGCAGGTTTGTACTTGTGACCCTGAGAGGAGCAGGTCACGGAGAGACGGCGGGACGGCGGCGTGTGTCTGTAAAACGCCTGCATGCCAGCGGGTAAAAAGCATGAAGTGGAGATACTGTCATCAGAAGAATCTCTGGGTCACGCAAATCGTTTTCACCGTTGTCACCGGCTGCTGGCGGTCGCGGTAATAATGGCGGAAGATCCCGTTGTTGCTCGGGTTCGGCCTTTGTGCACCACAGAGCCAATGGGAACGCAGACGCCTCAGACAGGAAGCACTGGGAGAGATTTTACTGACCCCTTGTGGAATCCCACGTCCACTTCACGATGGAGGGATTATGGGCCGGAAAGGGGCTGTTGTGGAAGGTTAGACATATCGTGTGTAGCATGCATAGATGTGCAACGAGCTGCACGTGGATACACTCTAGAGCCCACTTGAGTCAGTCATAAGTCTCAGCAATGTCATCCCGTTCTCCTCTTTCCTCCCCCGGTTTGTGTTTCAGCCACTTCAAAGCTACATTAACAGTTGATTTGGGTGTAATGGATCTCCCCCCTCCCTCCCAGCCTGCTCTCATTGGCTGGGGCTGGCCTGCAGCCCAGCCCACCTGCTCCGTGGTGCTCTCCTTAATGTGACTGGCCGAGGATGATGGATCACCTCCTGTCACTTCCACCTTCTCCTCCAATCAACAACCGGCCATGGAAATTGATTGTTCTAATTTGCTCTCATTATTATTATGATATTAAGCACAATATACAGACACAGCTCACTGTCAGATCTGGGCAACGCCGTCATTAGTTACAGGGGCTGGAGAATACGGCTCAGTGGGGTTTTCTCCCGCAGACGCCAAGATGTAAAGGAATCAGTGAACACTGGAGAAACACACGGCTTTCTGTTAATAAGATTTGCTGTGCAGCCCCGTGCTGAGGTGATGTAGCATCTAATTAAGTTCAATTTGGTGCATCTGGGAGAGCGAAAAAAGAAAACATGATTAAGTTCCACCATGTCAGATGCAGAATATTCACGTGCACCTGCCTGATTGGAGGAAGAAAGTAAGAAAACACTCACATTCACACCTGCAATAACTGCAAACTGGAGAGCTGTACATTTATGAGGTGCTGCTGAAACCATGAGCGGTGACATAATATTCACCTCTGCTTCCAGTGTGTAAGCCACAAAGAGGACACTGTGTGTGCTCATCATCATGGCCGATGCAGAACAACCCCAGGTAAGCAGAATAATCACCGCGTGGTTCAGGCCTGCACCCCCCCCCCCCCCCCCCACCCCCCCACCCCCCCTTCACAAGCCTGATTTGAGATGGTACAAATGAGACTCCAAAAGGCCAAAGCAAATAGCATAAAAATGTGCTGATGGTGATATTACCACAGCAGCCCTCCAGCTGTATACCTCTCCTCTGTTCCATGGACCAGAGTGTATCCCCAGCCATGCTGTTATCAGCCCAGAGTATATTGGATAGTGCTTACATTAACACACAGTGTCTAACAAACCGCTTACGCTCCTTTAATTGGATTACAAGGAGTGCTGCATTCCCATTGGTGAGATTAGGAGGGTTCGGGCACGGAGCCGACTCCCCCTCCTCTGCGAGAGAGAGGGCTCTGATTCGTCGCTGTCCCTAACGACCTGCAGATGCCAGATGTTTGATTGGTGGAGTGATGCTGGTAAGTGTGTTTATTGGTCCGTGACAGTGTAATAAGGGGGGATGCCAAGTCAACTGTCAGGCTGCTGAAGTGTCTGCTCTGATCTACAGCTGATTAATGAGGCTATTTATTTATTTACTGGCCTTAAATACAGTTTGTGGAGACACTGTTCTCTAAGTAGATTTAAAGGTCATTCTGGAAAGGTTTCAAGCATTTACTGGTTTGAGTTCGACTGAGAGAAGGAAGCATTTCTATCGCGACCATCTCAGCTTTCGGTCTGTCATCAGAGAAAAGTCTGTTTTTCCATGATCTCCTCTTCAGCGCAGTCACTTCCAGACGCTTTGGGCGACCTTCTGGGGGAATGATGGAAATCTTGCACACCTTTAAGATAACTATCGAGTCATCTAGACTCGATATGATCATACTTTTCCACATGTACACCAACAGAGGGACATGATCATCAAGAGCCGGTTGGTTTCCCAACAAATACTGTTGTTTTTTACTAATAGTGGCATCTGGTAAGGTGAAAATACAAACATTATTCTGACTCTGTGACGCTGACTGGGCTCCTTTCCACATAAAATGAGATAATAAAATTGATTTATTAAATGTTTTCTTTTAAATAAAGCTTTTCTGGGACTCCTTTTCTGGCATTAGAACCATGATGTGTATGTGAAGTGCCCTGTGACAACATCGTTGTGAAGTGGCGCTGTACAAATAAAGCTGAATTGAATTGAATTGAAATTGATCAACAATAACAACTGACACGTTTAGAGCCAGTCGGGCGCTGGGAACAGATGCCAAACGGAGCCAAAATGCTCATTGTGGGGACCTCAGCTGAACTCTAGATGTGCTAAAAGCACCTTCACTCCATCAGAAATGATCCTTCTGTAGTTTAATCGGACTGTGGCGTTATTCCAGAGATGTCCATGTTCGTCCTGAAAGTGGTTGTTTGTTTTTGATGCGAGCCTGTAACGTAGTCGTTCATTCATTCTTCACACACGCTGATGTCGTAACAAACCTGCGGTGTTTTCTGTCCAAACGTTTTCAGACCAACTAGCAGCAGGCAACTGTTGCCCTCAGAGCCGCAGTCCTGCAGGTTTTAGATGTTTCCCTGCTTCAACGCTGCAGCTCTTCAGGACCGAAGTTGTCCCTGAACTAGACCCTGGATTCTCTGGAACTTTTAAGCAAAAGGCTGAAAAAGACAAAAGTTCAGGTTTAAATCCAAGAATGTGGCGAAGGAAGGACTCCATAAAACCGTGGAGATGACCTGAACTGTGTTTCGTCATTAAACGAAGCTGAAATGTTTGTCAGTTGTCTAAACTTTCCAACATTAGAGACAAGACACAAAAACGGAGAAGTCATTGTTTGCTGAGGTTTCTACCCAGACTCACGATGCTCCTCCCCCTTATGATGACATTTTTCTGTTTCATTTTATTTACAGTTCAACAAAAACAAACAAAAAGAACCAAAGTAAAAGACTTTTGAAAAACTGGAGAAAAGGGAACCAAACAAAAGAACCATCATTTATTTCCCATTAGATCCCATCTAGGTGCACAATGACAGCCGGCGTATGTGTTAGCAAGACGGAAAGAAAGTCCACGCTGTGACCTCCAACCTCTGACCCCCCCACCGTAAAACTTTCCCTTTTCTTTTCTTTTCCTCCTCAAACCTCCGACCGATGTGGAGACCTCGGCAGAAGCTGCTGAAAACCTGCCAGCTGCTGCTGGAGCTCTTCATCACGGCGGTGACACCTTCACTGTCCGGCCCTCGCCCAGCGAGGAGGGCCCCCTGCCACCACACACACACAGCAGGCCACACACACACACACACACACACACACACACACACACACACACACACATACAGCAGGCCACACACACACACACATACACACACACACACACACACACACACACACATACAGCAGGCCACACACACACACACACACACACACATACAGCAGGCCACACACACACACACACACACACACACACACACACACACACACACACAGCAGGCCACACACACACACACAGCAGGCCACAAACACACACACACACACAGCAGGCCACACACACACACACACACTCTCTCTTTCTCCTGGCTGCAAAAGGACAAACACAATGACACAAACTGCTTCCACTTTCTTTTCATACACAGGTGCAAATGTAAGTGTGTGTGCTCAACACACAAAAGGGACTTTCACAAGTCTTTAAATCTCCAACTTGCCATCACACACACACACACACACACACACACACACACACACACTCTCCAGATGATCAACAGAAACAATTCTCCTTTTTGATCCAGAGATGTCCAGCGTTAGGCCGTAGTGTACTCTGGCCCGTCCCTGCAGGTGACCTGACCCCCGCTGTCCTGTCGGTCAGGTGACCTGACCCCCGCTGTCCTGTCGGTCAGGTGACCTGACCCCCGCCGTCCTGTCGGTCAGGTGACCTGACCCCCGCCGTCCTGTCGGTCAGGTGACCTGACCCCCGCCGTCCTGTCGGTCAGGTGACCTGACCCCCGCCGTCCTGTCGGTCAGGTGACCTGACCCCCGCCGTCCTGTCGGTCAGGTGACCTGACCCCCGCCGTCCTGTCGGTCAGGTGACCTGACCCCCGCCGTCCTGTCGGTCAGAGACGGAGGAACCAGATGGCAGAAGCACCAAATGGCTCCAAACAAGCCGAGTTAATGTGTAGCTGCAGCCATTGTGTCCTCTGCCTGACAATGGAGCGAGGTGGGAGGGAGGAGCGCTTGCTTCAGCTGCTGCTGAGGATGGACTCGGAGTGTTTTCTTGAAGGAGTTCATAAAACCCACTTGATTCATCACTGTCTCATTTGGGTGGAATACTGAACGGACACGAGGAGGGAGGGACACATGAACCTTGTCGTGGACTCCGTTGGCATGCCGCCGAGGGACACTTTAAATTAGTCAAAGTTAAAATATGAGAAAAAGTTTCCAGTTTGAATGCCACAGTCATAAATTATATTAAAATCGATGCTTTAATTACGCCTCAACCGTCGAATTAGAAAAGAAAGCAGAGATCAAAGTAGATTTTTCCCTCGTATTGCTGCAGCAACACCTCCAACATCCGTATTGGCAGCCTCTGTTCTTTGGCTCCATCACTTTCCTAAAGATGAGGGTAATTCTCTATGCAAATGCGGCGGCATCATTGTCCCCGCCTCGTTAATCTGGGCCCCGGCTCCTTTGACAAACCCCTCTCTGATTGATGAGGCCCTGACAGCTCCAATGTGTGCGTGCATTTCCACAGATTGACATCATCATTAAGGAGTGAAAGCAGCGCTTGAATCACCACAGATTTACTCCCCACCACACCTCGCCCTGGCGTGCACGCGCGGCCGGCGTGCACGTGAAAGCAGCCAGCACGCCATCCGTCTAACAGCTGAGGCTTTTCCTTCTGTGTCAGGCAGGAAGCAGAATGCAATGAGTTTGCTCATTGGCTGCCTGAATCTGTCATGTTGAAGTTAATTGGTGTAGGCTTTAAGCAAATTTCCAGCAGCATCCCCTGTCATGGTAGCGGTTGATGGGTGAGCCGCCGTCATCTGGCACCCACTGCTTCACCCAGGGGACAAGATGAGTCCCAGAAAGCTCGCTATGTCAGTGTCACCCTCTCAGAGAGCGGCCGATGGCCTCTCCTCCCGTCCTGCTGATGTAGATCTGAGACAAGAGTATTTTAAATCATGCTTTATTCATATTCATCCTATGTGGAGCGGCTCCGCCGGCTGGATTTTTACTGTTTCAATCGGCTGAAGTCCATTTTAGAGTTAATTTGAAAATGGAAAAATCGTTACCTAATCCTATTGCTTTGGCCCCGAGCTACAACATAAGAAACATGCCGGCAGAGCAGAGCGGAGAAGGGAGAAAGACACAAACCCTGACTGAGTGGAGGCAGCTGCAGATGAGCAAATAAAGCATTCAATATTTATGATGGAAATTAAAACCAGATAAAGATGTCACATATTACCACGTCCCCGCCCTCCTGGCTTCCCCGACAGGCCTCTGGCCCTGACTCCGGTGCTCACAACTCTCCTCTCCCTCACTGCCACTGAAAGAGAAGCATTATTCCTTCTCAGCCCAATGTCTTCAAAGACAGTAATGAATGCAATGCAGTGACCCAGAAAATGGACTTTAGAGAAGGAGAGGGGGAAAAAAGCAATCTTGCGTTTGTGGCGGAGTATTATCACTTTACTCCCCTCCCCTTGTCCTCTCCCCGCCCAGGATGGTGTGTGCCTTTATATGTGTGTGCACCTGCCATTATGTGTGTCTCTAAGGGCATGTGTGTGTTGTGAATTGTGCCTCTGTGCGTGTGTGTGTGTGTGCGTATATGTTTGAGTGTGTGTGAGCTGAAATCTCAATCAAGAGGGAATGGGTGCAGGCTGACAGCCATGCCCATTGTGGGGTTAATTAAACACTTCAGGTTTAACACCCCGTCTCTGTCGTTAACCCAAACACTGGCACATCACTCATTCCCGCCACACTTCAGTTAGAGAGCACGGGGGTGGGAGGGGAGGGGAGACAATGGGGATGTCACAGCAGGCGTGGATGTGGTGCAGGGGGGAGGCGCGCCAGAGATGGTGGAAATGGTGAAAGTGTGTTGCTTTGCTGGTTTAAACATGTCATTTCCAAGTAAACAGAAAGGCAGAAAAACTCAGCTGTTGGCCTGAAAATCCAACAGTTTCTGCACATAAAACTGCATTTGTTGCTCTTCTCTGTGTCTGTGCAACATGAAACATGCTAGCACTGCCCAAACTGTAGCTTCACCTGGCCAATGAGCACGAAAGCAGCAGTTTCCATCACAACAGCCTGGTTGTGACACTTCCAAGGCACCAACGGCAGCGGAACATGACGGGTCATTATGAGCAGTCGTAATCCAGCATCAAGGCGCCTTTTTAAAGAGTCTGCTTGATCCCGGTCTCCTGGGCTCTACGGCGTTTGTGCACATGCAGCATGACTTCCTGGAAACCAGTCAGGATCTTCCCAGGCCGTCCCCGCTGAATGCAGAAGAGTCTGCAGGTCAGATGTTGTGGTCGCAGACCGTGTCTTTCCAGAACGGCTTTTAATAATAACCTCAGAATTTGAATAATTAATAAATATGATGTAAGTTGAAGTAAAAAGTTTGGTAAAGCAACACATTACTCAGATCGGCTGAATTCATCAGTTTTTGGCGAAACTCTGACAATGAGCTTTTTATTCTTGATCATTTTGAAAGACACACGCAGTAACTCCAAGTTTATATCCAATTTATTCCAGCTTTTCCTTTAATTTGTCACATTAATGCTGTTGTTTTATCACCAGAACTGGAAAAGGACCATGTACCATGTATATCTGACAACTGACTAACAAGAGGGAGGAGGAGAAATCACATAGAGACTGTTGAGAGTTAATGACAGGGTTTCTATTCAAACATTTTTTTCATGCTATGCTGAAGATCCTGGTCAGCATCCAAACAATGTCTCCGCCTGCCTGCAGTGTAATGGTTCGCTCACGCCACTAGATAGCAGTAGTTTATACCGCTGACAGCTCAACCAGACCACCCAGTTACTGTAAAGCAACGGATGGAGCCAGTTAATAAAGGAGTAAGTGAATAAATGAGACCAGCAGCCCCCCTTTAAACAAGTGAGAATGAGGCCGAGTTAGGTTATGCTAATCTGTCTGCGTGTCTACAGCAACTAGGAAAGAACAGGAATCATTTTCCATGCTAATAAAGTACATTTAGTAAATTACAAAATAAAATGTAAAAAGCGTATTTGGATAAAACCACATTCTTCTGTGAAATAAATATATGATGACGAGAATGAATAGTTTGCCGAGAGGCAGCGAGTTTAGTCGACATGGCTCCAGTTCAGGTCACTAAACACGTTTTCTGTTGTATTTCTGATATTTTATGTTGTCCTGCTGTGATCTGAACGTCAGCAGGCTAATGAAAACTGATGGTAAACCACCTCATAGCGAGTCTAGTTACAGATTTTACCTCATAAAAAGGTTGTTTAAGTATTTTAAACATAATGAATAATTCAGTCCCATTAGGAAAGAAACAGAAGGTGCTAGCTTCATTGTGGCTCTGCATTTATAAAGCATGTCTTTGTGCAGATTCATACAATGTTCTTCTTGCTCATGAAGTAATAAAGTGGCAACTGGAGTAAAACCAAAGTAAATTAACCAGTTGTCTGTGCTACTTTGATGGATTTTTATGCCGTATTTAAAATGATCAGGCAGATGTTAGCAAAACAAGCTCGGTCTAAGTGTGGTCTTCTCAGAGGTTCGTTTCTGATTGTAGTTGAAATGTTGTTGTGTATCTGTGTTAGCATGGCAGTTTAGTGGGATGGAGCTCAAACCTGTGATGCAGTATTACCATTAGCCATTAGCCCATTAGCCCATTAGCCCGTTAGCGCTCAGGCTGTTGGAACAGCTTGAAAGTGTGATGCTAATGCTTCAGGGATCCAACCCAAACTGGAGCCTTGGCAAAAGGCCAAATAGGAGGAATGGCATAACTTCTTGTATCTTTCCTGTCCTACACACTCTATTACATTATCTCCTCACATTCGTTTTATTTTTATTGTTTCGTCTTGTTTGTCTGCTGTAGATTCAGGTGCTTTAGCATCTTTAAGCTACACTTCTCACCGAAGCAGCTCCGTTTCATCCCAGTGCCATATGTTAGTAAACAAGACTAATGAACATGTCTATCTAAATGTGGTGGAGACATTTTTCTCCTTCAATTCACTCGCCGTTGCCCACTGCAGTTTATCCCCAGTTTGTTTTCCAAGCATTTCTCATAAAAGTGATTTATCAAAAACACTTAATGCCGAATTGCCAATGTTTCATCGTGAATGATTCCAAAGCCTGCTGAAGCTGGGGCTTTTTATGGCTCAGGCTGGAGAGGAGACTTCTTGGGGGCATGTGATGTTTGCTTCTTGTAAAGTAGTAAGAGACACACACACACATAGTCTTTCTCACCACACGCACACACCGACACACACACGAACAGTCTCTGTAACTTACTGGGGATGGGCGGCGGGGAAATGTCAGGAGGGATGGAGGTCATTGCCTTCCAAAGGGATAAACACACATTCCTTGTGGCTCCCCGCTGTGTTATCATTTACTGCCCTATCAGACACATTTTGCTGCCTCTGAATGTATTTATATTTACAAACATATTCTTTATTTATTTCTCTGAGGCTACTGTGCCGAGGAAATGATACAGAAATCTAACATTTGGAGAGCCATCGTGACTGCCAGGATGCAATTTGTGTTCTTTCTCCGTGGAAAAAAGGGGGCCGTGATGCCCCGGGGCGGCCATTTCCTTCCCTGCAGTGACATTTTTAACAGGGTACCTGCAGGACACTGGGACGCAGTCTGAGCCACGCGATTCTCGTCACGCCAGACGGCTTGCGCACTGTGCCGTAGACACACTGACTGTCTTTCCTCGGCTCTTTGCTTGCCTCAATATGCTGGATCAAAGTTGACTCAAAAGGCGACAAATGCAGCAGAGAATGTGTACGTTGGAAGGTTTCCAGGCCACTCTGAGGTGTTTGTGCCTCGTTGAAATGAATGTCAAGTGGACTTTCTTTGGTTTTTTTGATCCGACAGATGAATCAAATGCCACTAAACCAGTTTATCCTTCACTGCGGCTCTGAATGATTTCCTTTCTGCCGTTTTCTGAGGGTTAGAAACGAACATCTATCATCGAGAGGGAAGTTGATTCTTTTTATTAACAATGATGCACACCAGCTTTGTGCGACTTTCCTGGTCCTGCATGTATTTATCAAAGCAACATTAGGAGTGTATCAGCATCAATTTGCCATCATGAAGCATGGAGGCTGCATTCCACTCATGTGTGACCATTATACTAATGAGGTTAATGGTTCAGCTGTGCTTACCATAAGATGGATGCCCCCCAGTGGAACCTGCCCCTTGTGTGTTCGTGTCTGTGTGCATCTGAGAGCTCATTTGTGAGTGTGTCTGCTTTTGCGACTGCATGGAACAGCATTTTTTTATCCTTTTGTCACGAGTTCTCTATCATGACGTGTGATCATCTCCATCAACATGTCCTTGCACCCGCACACACACAGGCACCAGAACGATTAGCTGGAGCCTCATTATAGATACGTATGGATCTCACCGTTCGTCCAGAATTATCTGTGAACTTCTCCAAGTAATGTGATGAACTGATGACTTTGTGGAGGCTATTACGAGAGGGCAAATTACCGGTGTCTATTTTTGCTAATTACAAATGGTAAAACCAGCGAAGCCTTTTATAAGCTGGGATGCTGTTTATTCGCTGCCAAATGCTGTTTAGTCTAAAAGTGAAACAGCCCTCTGGATTGAGATTGCACCATTTCTTTAACAGATGGGATACCCAACCATCTGGTTTTTTCCTCTTTTTCTGGGATTTAAATGTGTTTAGGGTGAGAAACTGGCTCCTATAACCAACCCGCTGACTCCTCATCGGCAGCTTTAAGACAACTCAGGAAGACATTCAGAAATATGAACCCCACAAGAAGAACAGTGATTCAGTTTGTAGACGTCTGAACTGCAGAGCTCAACACACTGACCAAACAGTCGTCAAGCTTGAGATTGGCTTATTCTAGCTTTTTTCTGATTTAAGGATCACCATGGTGTCGTAGGCCGACTCTTGTTTGCACACAACCCCAAAACCGCAGTATCGCCTCTTAATTAGATTTACAGGATATTAAAAACACAGTAGGTGCTCCTAAACGATGATCACTGGAGACAGTGTTGAAATAGCAGGCATCTTGTTTTATATTGCTAGTCGAACCGGAACAAAATCTGTTTTTGTTTTTATAAATGTATCCAATTACAAACACCCCCAAAATATGACATGTCAAATTACCAAAACAAATTTGGAGATACATGCCACAGTCTATTATTATTAGGGTTTTTTTCAACTTCAGAATGGTGCTTAATGGAGAAAATGAACTTGGCTTCATTTACTGTTAATGTAGTCAAATGCCTTTTCTCAGTGGGTGCTAGCCAATAAGCTGAGGAGAGGAGGGCCATCGGGTCTCTGGAGGGGTACAACTTTAATTGGATGATCTGGAAGTCCTTTCCCTCCAATTCCAAATGTAAACAAGCCATGTCATGGCACATCTAACACCAAATGAAGAAACCTTCAGAAAATGCCTCGAAGAAGTTCAGCAGTTTCTCTTTCCACCCTTTTTTCTGTGTGTGTGTGTGTGTGTGTGTTTGTGTGTGTCTTTTCAGCTGAGGCAATGCACTTCCTGGATTTTTTCTGTGTTAAGAACCAGAGCAACATGGACCCTTGTACCTCCATCTCTACAGTTATCAACATGACTCTGAGTCTGAATCTAATTCACCCATTTTAGGGAGTCAGACAGGCTCTGATGTGTTGGGATGTACTCCATCAAATGGCATCCAATGGAAGAAATAACCACAGTTTATGCGGTTTTAGCATCTTAAAATGGTTAACATCATTTAATTTGTGCAGCTTTGTGCTTTCAATCAAAATAAAAAGGACAAAATTCTTCATGGTTGGTGGAAGATGCAGTCTTGCAGTTTGCAATATTGATAAAAACAGAAATATGAAAAAAATAAAGCACTGATATCTTCCAAGAATCTAACTGGCCTAAAAAATATTTCACCTAATTTAAAAATGTAAAGTAATAATAATAATAATAATAATAATAATAATAATAATAATAATAATAATAATAATAATATTAATAATAATAATAATAACAATTTATATTATTATTGTTATTATTATTATTATTATTATTATTATTATTATTATTATTATTATTATTATTTTTACTATTATTATTATTATTATTATAACTGATAATAATCGTACCAACATTGGTGTGTTATTATTTTAGAGCTTGAACACAGTAGTATTTAGAAAATAAATGAATGAATGCTGTGTGATCAGCTCCACTGTAAATGTTAATTTAATTCTTTTAAGTTTACAAAGACAGTCACATTCTTTAAAATTTGGTTCTAAAATTCACATGGAAGTGACTAAATCAAAAACAGAAAGAAGCGCCTCACAGCGCAAACTGAAAAGTCTTTTACTCTGGAGCCTTTATTTAAATAACTTTTACATAATATTACTACAAATATATGATTTAAAAAATAAATTCTTGTTTAAAACCAGCTCAGACATCAGCTCTTCTCTTGCTTCTCAAGGTGTAAATGGGAAATGTGGACAATAAGGGGGGAAAGTGAACAAATGCTGGAACACACACACACTCACACAGCTCAACCTGGGCTTCAGTCTCTGAAGTAGTAAAAGAAAAAAACCCGACTCACCTGGTTTAACTGCTCGGCTGTAATTACCCACAGCGAAGGATCTGTTGGTTGGCAGAAAACGGAGGTTACACTGAGGATACCAGTAAATGTCTCTGGTGCTGCTCTGCTCTTTGCCTGCATATTGGTGGTAATACTGGGCCTTAAAGTTTGTTTCCCAGTGCCTCAGCGAATGTTTGGAGAAGCTGAACTAAAGAGTGCTGAGGCGGTGAGTTAGCATAGCCGACCCTTGGGCCTGCAAAGCTGCTGAGCACAGCACAGCTCTCTCTCTCTCTCTCTCACACACACACACACACACACACACACTCACAGCCCAGATAGCACATAAAAAGTTTTCAATCCCTGAAAACACTTGTGTATGCAGCGCTCCATCTCAGCTGAGTAATTTAACAAGACTTATATCAACGTCTCAAGGATGTGAAATATGAAATCGACAGACAACCAATTGTACAAGAAGAAAAGTGTTCCATAAAGTTCACGCTGGCACTTGGTTTATTGGCTCTTCTAGGATCAGTGAAACTCATAGCCAATGGGGGAGCTCAAACACAGACGGCATATTAATTCATCGCTATTCGTTAGGACCTCTGCATGTGCTAAAGATGGTAATCTTAAGTAATTTGTTAGTGCTGCATCGGCGCTTTGACTTTTTAGAGAGCTGCTTGACAGCAGCGTTAGCCCCTGGGCTCCTGTCGAGGAAAAAAAAAAACGATGCTCCAATTTGCAATTCATACACATTGGGGGAAATGTTTAATTCCATGGCCGTTATTCAACTCAGTTCATTAATTAAAGAAAAAAAAGTGATACTATTCTCCTCTCTGCTTTCCCGCCATCTTTTTGATGAGCTTTCTTCAGGAGTAATTGAGTCCGTTAATTAGACAGAATTAGGACCTAATTATTCCAAAGGCCCAGTGCCGGGGGAGAGAAGAAAGCAAATGTGCAATATTTCACTGCCTTGCCACTTGAACTGCTCGCTCTGAATTCCCTTTAACTCTCTTTGATGGCCTCTACACCGCCGGTTTCACAGGAAATGGATTAGATATCAGGCCTCTTAATTCTGCTGCTCAGCTCAACAGGAGAGCTCTGGTGACGTTTCCGCTCACTTCTGCCTGATTTCAAGCCTGCGCTGCAGTAAATGCATTTCATTACAATGAGGTGTTTTATTTTCTGCAGCTCAGTTTTTATGTTATATTAAAAGGGACAGACATCCGTCTTGTTTATGTCCTCCTCCAGCTCCTTCGCAGCTTTACAGCTTTACCTTTACAGATCTGTTTGCCAGACTGAGGCTCAGATTTAAGACATGGAATTAATCCTTAAAAATGGTGATTCATTTGTATATATGAATATATTTGTAAGAAAAGCAGTGATGCTGATCAATACAGACCTTTTTACTCAGCTTAGTTTGGATCTGTTTGGTTTTCACCATATGTGATGCATATTTATGGCTGTTGCCTGGTGAAGATGCTTAATTTCACTAAAACTGCATTAAGCTATGCATAAAACCACCATTTGCTCTCATGTAAATATTAATTCCCCAACTAATAAACTGAAATACTATAAGAAAAACAAAGTATTTCAAAGCCTCCACTCCTCCCTTTTGCACCAGAAATGCTTCATTCATGGTGCCGTGCTGTTTGTGGAGAGGCCATGAGGACGCAAGCCGCCTGAATACAGCTGCACTGCCGGAGTCTCTCATGCAGATGTTGGATTGGACACGCCACCCCGAAGCGGCGGGGCAAGCCAGTACCACGAGCCCCACTGCTGCCAAACCTGCCGTGATGGATCGGCCCACTCTCATGCCAGCTACGACAAGCGAGAGGCGGCTCACTCTCATTGGTCCAACTCCAAGTGTTAATGGTTGTTCCCAGATTGTAGCGTGAAAAAGGCCTTTAGCTGCTCTCATAAATATGGAAAAGAGCGTTTTAAAAAAAAAAATAAAAAAAATGTGGGGCTGCACACATGGTTTGGAATAAAACCACGGATGCTTTGAGGAGGAAGAATAAAAGTAGATAAAACAAGTGGATTGTTTTGTGTTTTCAGGTTTTCTCCATCTGAGCTTTCTCTCATGTTCAAGGATAAAAATGTCTCCCAGCGTGAGAGCAGCCATAAACAAAGCATTGTTCACAGGTATTTTCCTCCATTTTCAGATGCCAGATGCTGCATGTTATATGAAATGCCCCGACTGTATTTTTCACCGTGACAGCGCCATAGTTTACTCTAAGGGGACTGGGGTTGGTTTATCCTCAACTGGTGTATTACTCTTTGAATGTCTCTAAGTTAAACTGCTCTGACAGCTTATCAGTCAACGTAATGCACAATGCTTCTCTGTGTGCCGAGCAGGGGAGTAATTCAATATCCCAATATGATTCAAGGCAAAAAGGAGGAAAAAAAAGATTTATGCCTCCAAAGGTGGCAAGGGACATTAATGTTGGTGGAGTCGGAACTTCCCACAAGAAAAATCTATCCCAGTCACATTTCCAACATATGTCATTTATGTTAATATTAAATTATGTTTACAGAGAAGTTTGCCATCAGATGTCCACACTGGCAGCAGAAATGTACATGCTTTCCATGATCTTCTCACATATCACTCACGTTTGGTCACAGGCTTGTGCTGCATGTTTAAAACTTCTGCAATAACTGTACAAACAAACCTTCTGGATAAGAAACCCAACATTGCTCGCCGTTGTCCTGTATTACAGAAACACAGATTACTGAGCTGGGAAAACAGGGTCAAATACTCAAATCTCTGTCTTATGAATGAAATTATTAATGGTTTATCATAGTTTTCACCAGTTTGTTCACATCTGAACAGCTGATCACAGCCGAACTGGAGGTGCAGCGAGGGGAGATGGGATCCTTCCCTTCAGAAAAAGTATGTTTGGTCAGAAAGCTTTTTCTGTTCCAGCTGCTACTGAATGGAACCGAACCTCCATAACCATCAGAAATCTGAATACAGATAATTAATTTAAGACACAGTTAAAAAAAATGGTTCACTGACAATCAGAGCCGTCAACATTACTAAACCTGCTGCCATCTTGCCTTGTGTGTGTGTGTTCATGTGTTTTGTTTGTTGTTCTGATTGTTGGTGTGTTCTGTCGCTCATGTACTTTTAGCCTAAATGTTACTTTTACTTAATGTACTACAGTAATATTGCCATGTAAATATGTAATTTTACTCTTTTAGGGCGACTTTTAACATCTGTCTGGGGACGGCAGATAAAAAGTAGCCGTCTGGGTAACTCTGGCATATTGACAGAAATGTTTATTAATGTGCACTGTCCCGGTATTAAATAAATAAATAGCGGTGAACCGAGGCACATGCATATCTGGAGGTGAAAGGACAATAAGGACAGTAAATATTATGAACTCTTTTTCTCTTAGTCTTGCAGGATTTTTTTTTAGTTTCTTCTCTTTACTGACAGACGTGGTTAAATCTTAAATTTCTCTGTGATCTGACCATTTTATTTCTCGCTGGTTTTCATTTGGATTTTTTGTTTTGTTTTGATTTTGCACCTCTGAGAGGCCATGCGGCCTGATATCTGTCAGCCATGAAATCCCGCTGCCATGGCCTCTGCCCTGCAACTAAGCCCTTTGTCCAGCACAAGCCCTGATAATAAACATGGGGATCAGGGAGCACGTCACTGCAGTGCACGTGAGGGCTGATGTGTTTGTGCACGTCTGCAACTTCTCTGCTTTGCGGCAGGAAACTCGAGTCCAACGCCGCCGGTGTATTGACTGAAAATGACAGAAGACTGAAATGGCACACAGGCTTATCTCGGGTAACGACACGCAGCGCACCACCCTTCTCCATCACTTCCAAACGTGGATTCTGGACATTTTTTGTCATCCGTGGCATCTCTAGTTTACGAGCTGTTTGAAGACTGTTTGACTCGCTGGAACGACCTCGTCCCCTCTCACGGTTTGTGACTCAGGAGAACAGCTCGGATTTGGATGCTCTAGTTTGAAACACTGCAGCTGTTTTTTTCTTGCATATGAACATAAAGACCTGTGGCCTATTTTTACATGCAACACGTCTGCAACAGTAGAGCAGCATTGGAGAATGTAAAAGGAGAAACCGGCTGGCAACTGGCGATGACGACAATCTGGTTACATCTTTTATTCATCAAGACCTTTAATATAAAACAAACTGAAAATAGATGCAGCTTTCTTATCATTTCATACATCATACAGATCATTGCTCTGGTGATGGTTAGCAAATCACTCAGCATAGGGAAAGTTTTTTCTTCTGGAAACTTTCCACCAGTGAATGAAGGAGCTTCTCGATGTTTAATAGTTAGAGAAGGATTTAATCAGCAGCACTCTTTTACCCTGCCTGACATCTTTCCTTCATTCTCACTCAAGAACTGCAGCGCAACCTAACCTGAAACCCAACCTTACCGAAAATGAAAATGAAATGAAAAATACGTTATTAATCCCCAAAGGGAAATATTGTAGTTTATAATAATAACTAGAGGAGGTCTTGTTCTGGAGGCTGATGGCTGCTGGCAGGAATGATCTTCTGTATCTTTCAGTCTTCCATCGGACCTGAAGAAGCCTCTCACTGAACACACTTTGTTTCATCACTGTGTTGTGGAGAGGGTGTGAAGAATCCTCCATCATCTTCATCAGCTTGTGCAGCATTCTTCTTTGGACAATCAGCTCCAGCGGCTCCAGAGTTACTCCAAGCACAGAAGCAGCTTTCTGGATCAGTTTGTTGATTCTCTTCAAGTCTCTGGTTCTGATGCTACTACCCCAGCAGATGCTGCAAAGCTGACTGCACTCTCCACAACAGACTTATAGAAGATATGCAACATCTTGGTGCAGACGTTAAACCATCTCAGCTTCCTTAAGAAGTACAGTCTGCTCTGACCTTTCTTGTAGATGTAGTCAGTGTTGCATTTCCAGTCCAGTTTGTTGTCCAGCTGAACTCCAAGATACTTGTATTCCTCCACCACCTCCACCTCCTCTCCCAGGATGGAAACAGTGCTTTGTTTATTCTTCTTCCTCCTGAAGTCAACAATCTCTTTTGTTTTGCTGCTATTTAATATGAGATGATTGTCACCGCACCATTTAACAAACTGACTGACCAGTTCTCTGTACTCTGCTTCTTGTCCATCCCTGATACACCCCACAACTGCAGAGTCATCAGAGTATTTCTGCAGATGACAGGACTCAGAGTTGTACTGGAAGTCTGAGGTGTACAGAGTGAAGAGGAATGGCCAGAGTACAGTTCCTTGTGGTGCACCAGTGCTGTTGACCATCTCAGACACACAACCTTTCAGTCTCACAAACTGGGGTCTGTTTGTGAGGTAGTCATAGATCCAGGTGGTTGTGGAGGTATCCACCTGGAATTTATGGAGCTTCTCACATAAAGCAGGCTGAATGGTATTAAAAGCACTTGAGAAATGAAAGAACATGACCCTCAGAGTGCTGCCTGAATGGTCCAGATGAGAGTGTGCTCTCTGGAGCAGGTATATGATGGCATCTTCAACCCCAAGTCCATTATCAAATGCAAACTGTAATGGCCAGACATACATCTCCATGGCCTCCCGTTCATGTCTAGACACATTGTAAAGCCTATTTCCAGGTAGAGTGGCTCCTGGTAGTAGGTTGATTGCACAGCTGGTGTGGAGGTAAGGACAATGATTTTTTTTTCCCTTGTTCAAAACGATACCCAGGTCGAGGTATTCAGAAGGGACGGCAGACAAATCAGCAGGTGGTGTAGGAGGCTTAAAGGTCTTACTGTGGAACTGAGGAGCAGATTTTTACAGCAAGAAAAAAAAAAAAAAAAAAAAAAAGTAGGGCTGTGACGGATATTGGAGCAGGTGAGGAGACCAGTGTCAGGTTGAGTTTGTGGGCTACACTGGGATCAATCAGGTTTTGTTCAGCCCCGGAATCTATGAGTGCCTGAAAACAATGGGTGATTGTTTCACAGGAAATGCTTACAGGTATAGTAAAGTGAGGGACATTTTGTTGTAGAGTTCTGCCCACCAGGAACCCTGTCTTCACTGGTGGACGTTGGCCTTTGATCATAACTGACTGCTGGAGATAGACTGGAAGACCCACAGTACAGACAATTTATTGTGAATCCAAACTTGACGTTCCTCTGGAGATTGTCTAGATCGCCCCACTTGCCCTGGTTCTGGTTAATTATCTGTCTGAGACCGGGCTGGAAGAGTAATCTTTGCTGGGTCGGGCATGACGTCTACCCTCTGACTTAAAGATTGAAGTGACTGAGGGTCCTCTCCCGACCAGTCTATTGTCAATCTGAATGACTGTAGTAACCAGTTTCTCAAAGGAATTAGCCTCCTCTCTGAAAGCTAGCTGGTCCTTCAGTTGGCCGTTTAATAGATTAACACTCTTAAGCATATTCGAGGGAGCACTCAGTTTCTGCAGCCAGAATATGGATTTCAACGATAAAGTCTGTTACTGGTTGACTGTGTTGTGTAAGATTCAACAGTCTTTTGACAGTATCTGACCCAAAATGCAGACAAGTGAGAATGAAGCACAATTTATTGCTTGAGTTAGTATCAATTGGTTGATCTGTCCAGGTAGTTTCTATGAGAAGATGATAATTAGCAGAGTCCAAACAAATGAAGTCTTTGAGTTTATGGTTTTGGAACAATGAGGCTTACTGTGTCCAGGGGTGGTTGATTGGCTGGAGTGGGTTGTCAAGATCTCAGGAGGGGTGAGCAAGATGGCCAGGTGAGCAGGCAGGTGGATCAGCAGGTGATAGCTCTTGAATTGGTGGAATGGATCCAGGTAAGGCCAGGCAGCACTGTGTCTCAAGAAGGTGCAAAAACAAAAAACCAATGGTTAACTAATGCTTAGAGAACAAGGAATCCTCAAGGAGCCAGATTTACCACAGGTACTGTGAGATAATCTGGCAGAGACTGGGGCTCCTACAGGTGCTTAAATAGCCAGTGCCAGATGAGCTGCAGGTGTGTTCCATTAGGACTCCAGACTCCACCCTGAGCCTCCAGGAAGCCTACTCAGCCCCACCTAAAAATCCAGGAGAGAAAAAGAAAACACCGCTGCCAGGAGCAATTCATGACACCCTCCCCCACATGATGACACACAATAATAGGAATTGTGTTTGATTGCTCCTTCACACACAAGGAGCAGAACCTTAACAAGATGCTGTTGCCTGGTCCAAACCTGGGCGCTTCACTCCTTGGTGTCCCGGTACGCTTTAGAGAGCCCTCTATTGCTGTCAGCAGTGACATCAAGGGGATCCTCCATCAAGTGAGACTGCTACCTGAAGACAGTCCACTATTGGGCTTCCTCTGGCATGACCTGCAAAGAGGCTCGGATTCCAAAGTGTACGAATGGCAGGTACTCCCATTTGGGACCACATGATCGCCTTGTTGCGCAATCTATTCTCTCCAGAGACACATCCATGACGACAATAGGCAGAGAGATAATCTGCGCAGTTCCATTGAGAAGCACTTTATGTGGATAATTGGCTGCAAAGCTTTTCTTCCATGGAAAAGGCCAAAGATGTCATGGACAAGCTAAACTCTGTTAAAGGAGGGGGGATTCCAGTCAGCCAGACCTCATTAGCCTTCTTTCAAAAGAACTGAGATCAGAAAAAAGTGACAATGGCTGAATCACACTGAGATGAACCCTCAAGAGCCAGCTCTAGGCCTGTGTTGGCTGTGCCACTCAAACACGCTTCATTACAAGTCTAAGCACCTTTATAGTAGTCTGCCAACAATGAGAGATATTTACTGAATATTGGCCAGTCAATATAACACTTTAGGATTTCTGATCCCATTCGCCATAAGAGTAAAGGTTCTTTTTAAGCAACTGTGGAACAAGGAACTTGAATGGGATGATCTCTACTCCCCAGCGAACTACTCAAAGCCCGGAAGGAATGGGAATCTGAACTGCTGGAGCTGGATAACATCAGTCTTTACCATTACTATGTCAGTCCAGCACTAGATAAACCTGAATGCAGCAGAGAATTACACATCTTCTGTGATGCATCTCAACAGGCGTATGGCAGTGTCGCATACCTCTGCACAGAAGACACTGATGGCTGGATCTGGATTTGGATTTGGAAGTTGCATTCCTTACGACACGCTCCAGAGTGGCCCCCAAATGTCAACTCTATTCCACATCTTGCGCCGCCCTAACAGGAGCACAACTTTCCAGCTTACTTACCAGAGAACTGTCCATTCTGCTGACCAGAGTGGTGATATGGACAGATTCCACTACCGTCTTAACCTGGATTAAGTCTGATTTATGCCACTTACAAGTATTTGTGGGCACCCGGATTGCAGAGATCCGGGAGCTAACAGAACGTGTGGCCTGGAAGTATGTGATGTTAGCAGATAATCCTACAAATGACCTCACAAGAGGTAAAAGGCTACAAGTGCTCACAAATCACTCTTGCTGGGCAGGTGGACCTCCCCTCCTGTTACTTCCCCTATGGCAATGGCTGAAGTATCCACTTCCTCAATGTGATGACTTTATGGATGAGCAAAGAAAACACATGATCTGTCCAGCTACATCCGTGAGCACTCACCCAGTGCCAGATATAAGACAATTTGACAATTTTTTCACGACCTTGTGAAGGATGCTGCTATGCATCTTTACAGGGTTGCCAGTGCTTTGGAAGAAAGCCTCTCTGAAGATGACTTTAAGGAAGTTGAGCTTTGCATCCTGAGATCTGCTCAAAGAGACAATTTTCCAGATGAAGTTCAGTGTCTTTCAGCTGGGAAACCAAAACCTAACTCGAGTTGCCTTTGCACACTCTCTCTTGAACTTGATCAGGCTCTACAGAGACTCATCAGAGTTGGTGGGTGACTCAGATGCTGTCATGATCCGGAAAATAATGTTAAATATCCATTTGTGCTGGAGCCCAAGCATTGGATAACCAGATTGATCATCAGGCAAACAGACAATGAGCTGAAGTGCTTGACAGCCACAGCCATCCATATTGAAGTGTTGTCCAGCATCAGCACAGATTCTTTTCTGATGGCATTGAGAAGCTTTTTCTCTCAATGTGGGAAACCCACTGACATACATTGTCACCAGGGCACTAACTTCCGAGGTGGAGATCGTGAACTACGGGAAGCCTTTAATGCCCTGCATTCATCTTTACAAGCCCGACTGGCAGAGTACCAGCTGAATTTCCCCTTCAATCCTCCCAGCGCCCCTCAATTCGGTGGGTCTTGGGAGCAGGAGATTAGATTGATGAAAGCTGATTTAACATCCACTCTGGGCTGTCAGGTTGCGACAACAGAGGTTCTTCAAACAGTGTTGGTTGAGATTTAAAGAATCCTCAACTCAAAGCCATTAGGGTATGTCTCATCTGACCTGGCCAATCCTGACCCCATCAAACCTGTTACTAATGGATCCCTTACTTCCCCAGGTGAGATATCATGATTCTGAGCTGATCAGAAACCAGCACTGGAGGACGTGTCAAGTATTGAGAGACCGCTTCTGGACACAGTTTATGCGCCATTACTTGCCAGCACTGCAGACCAAGTCCTAGTGGCAAAAAGACACGTCTCCCATTCAGGTTGGCACTGTCATTATGATACTGGACCCCTTACTCCCAAGACCCTAATGGCCTGTCGGTCAGTAAATGTTTTCCAGGAACTGATGGCTTAATCTGCTCAGCTTGAATCAAGTTGAAGGACTGATCAACTTGATGCAAGCTTGGTGCAGATAAAGTCCCTATTACAAGCAGTCAGAAACCAGTAGACAGACACCAGTAACAGACACCAGTAGACAGAAACCAGTAGACAGAAACCAGTAACAGACACCAGTAGCAGTCAGAAACCAGTAGCAGTCAGAAACCAGTAGAAGTCAGAAACCAGTAGAAGTCAGAAACCAGTAGCAGTCAGAAACCAGTAGACGGAAACCAGTAACAGACATCAGTAGCAGTCAGAAACCAGCAGTCAGAAACCAGTAGCAGTCAGAAACCAGTAGAAGTCAGAAACCAGTAGAAGTCAGAAACCAGTAGCAGTCAGAAACCAGTAGACGGAAACCAGTAACAGACATCAGTAGCAGTCAGAAACCAGCAGTCAGAAACCAGTAGCAGTCAGAAACCAGCAGTCAGAAAGCAGTAGAAGTCAGAAACCAGCAGTCAGAAAGCAGTAGAAGTCAGAAACCAGTAGCAGTCAGAAACCAGCAGTCAGAAACCAGTAGAAGTCAGAAACCAGTGACTTTTCTTCTTTTGTGTCTTCCTTGAGTACCAAATTCATAAAAATTAATTTGTTTTCATCAGGTAATATCTGCTTCTGCAGCTCTGCTGATGTCTGTTATGCTAAAATCTGATTTCACACACACAAACACACACACACACACGCACATACACGCTTGTTATTTCCATAAGAATTTCTACAACACCATCACAACAGAGGGACAGAAAAGAGAAAACTACAAGACATTTATTTTTTATTTTTATTTTGCATTCATTAATCATTTCAACTATTTTTACTCCAACTTTCACATGACTTTAAGATCAGTATGAATAAAAACTAGTTTAAAATGAACTCATATCCACTCAATATATGCTAATAAAGCCATTGTTCCAATATTTGAAAGTTTTTTCTCTTTATCGATGGAATGGGGTTCGACATACCATCAGACTGCTGCCAACCCAGTTTTATGAAAAGCCCGGAAAATAATGTAATTCTAGACCACTTGAAACTTAGTGTTTTTCTTTTTTTAACTCGTCTCGTCTTCGTGCCGCTTATCCAGGGTCGGGTCGCGGGGGCAGCAGCCTAAGCAGGGAAGCGCAGACTTCCCTCTCCCCAGCCACATTTGCCAACTCTGCGGGGGGGGGATCCCGAGGCGTTCCCAGGCCAGCCGAGAGATATAATCCCTCCAGCATGTCCTGGGTCTTCCCCGGGGTCTCCTCCCAGAGGGACGTGCCTGGAACACCTCACCAGGGAGGTCCAGGAGGCATCCTGACCAGATGCCCGAGCCACCTCAACTGGTTCCTCTCGATGCGGAGGAGCAGCGGCTCTACTCTGAGCCCCTCCCGGATGACTGAGCTCCTCACCCTATCTCTAAGGGAGAGCCCGGCCACCCTGCGGAGGAAACTCATTTCAGCCGCCTGTATACGAGATCTGGTTCTTTCGGTCACGACCCACAGCTCATGACCATAGGTGAGGGTAGGAACGTAGATCGACTGGTAAATCAAGAGCTTCGCCTTCTGGCTCAGCTCCTTCTTCACCACAACAGACCGGCGCAGAGTCCGCATTACTGCAGACGCCGCACCGATCCGTCTGTCGATCTCGCGCTCCATCTTTCCCTCACTCGTGAACAAGACCCCGGGATATTTAAAGTCCTCCACTTGAGGCAGGACCTGACTCCCAACCCGGAGAGGGCAATCCACCCTATTCCGGCTGAGGACCATGGTCTCAGATTTGGAGGTGCTGATTCTCATCCCAGCCGCTTCACACTCGGCCGCGAATCGCTCAAGTGAGAGCTGGAGATCACGACCAGATGAAGCCAACTGTTATGCTGACGTTAAGTGCGTGGCATTCACATGCAGACTCAGCTCGGAGTTCCAGACAACACTTTATTTTATTCCTTTCTGTAGTCGGGTTCTTTCCAAGGAGGATGCGGGAGACAGGTTAGCCGGCAGGCAGACAAGCAGGGAGGCAAACCAGGCTGGCTGGGAAGCGAGCAGGCAGGCAGACAGGCAGGCAGACAGGCAGGATCTCTGACAGGGATAAACACACAAGTTATCAATCTGTGATTCACACCGGAAAGAATCTTGGAGGCCGAGAGTTGTACCGCAGGGCATTCAACAATCTGGCGATGAACAGCAGGCTGAGCAGGTCTGAAATAGTGCTGTTGCTGATTGCCCAGATGAAGATCAGGTGCTGATCCTGGTGCCAGGATGCCAGACCAGGGAATAGGACCACAACACCTACAGGACCACGTCATCTGCAAAAAGCAGGAATGCAATCCTGAGGCCACCAAGCCGGATCCCCTCAACACCTCGGCTGCGCCTAGAAATTCTGTTCATATAAGTTATGAACAGAATCGGTGATAAAGGGCAGCCTTGGCGGAGTCCAACCCTCACTGGAAACGAATCCGACTTACTGCTTACTACTTACTGGGGGGGGGGGGACACCATGCCTCCCAATCACTCCCCTCCAGGTCTCACTGTCATTGCCCACGTGAGCATTGAAGTCCCCCAGCAGAACAATGGAGTCCCCAGAAGGAGCACCCTCCAGCACTCCCTCCAAGGCCTCCAGAAAGGGTGGGTACTCTGAACTGCTGTTCGGTGCATAAGCACAGACAACAGTCAGGACCCGTCCCCCCACCCGGAGGCGGAGGGAAACTACCCTTTCATCCACCGGGGTAAACCCCAACGTGCAGGCACCAAGCTGGGGGCTGATGAGAATGCCCACACCTGCTTGGCGCCTCTCACCATGAGCAACTCCAGAGTGGAAGAAGGTCCAGCCCCTTTCGAGGGTACTGGTTCCAGAGCCCAAGCCATGCGTCGAGGTGAGTCCAACTATATCTAGGAACAGTTCAACCTCGCGCACAAGCTCAGGCTCCTTCCCCACCAGAGAGGTGACGTTCCACGTCCCTAGAGCCAGCTTCTGCAGCCGGGGATCGGACCGCCAGGGTCCCCGCCCCTTGCTGCCGCCCAGCTCACACTGCACCCGAACCCTACGGCTCCTCCCGCAGATGGTGAGCCCACGGGAGGTGGGGCCCATGTAACCCTTACAGGCTGAGCCCGACCGGGCCCCACGGGCAAAGGCCCGGGCACCAGACGCTTGCTCTCGTACCCCACCTCCAGGTGCCCACGTCCGGACAAGGGAACATTTATGCCTAGGTTTGTCGTCATAGGGGTCGATAAGCTGTGCTCGGTCTGGTCCCTCCCCTAGACACCTGTTTGCCATGGGTGACCCTACCAGGGACATAAAGCCCCCGACAACATAGCTGCGAGGATCTTCGGGACGCACAAACCCCTCCACCACCATAAGGTGACGGCTCAGGGAGGGTTTTTTTTTTAACTCTCTAGGGATATTTCAATCTATAATATTTTAATCAGGACTTTTTTGTTCCTTCTTCCATCTTCATCTCATTATGTGGAGACTTCATGCAAAGCTGCTCACATGTTTATTTTTGCGTGTGCCTCATGCAGTCATGAAACCAAATAAATGCCTGTCTTTCCTGTTTCTGAGACAAACTGATTAATTGATCACCAAGAAAGAGTGTTAAATGGCTAAGTTACTGATGTTTGATGTGTAATTGCAGGATCAGTGAATGAATGAAATGAGCTCAGTCCTTATCCATTCATCCGCCCATCGCAGGCTTTCGTTTCGGAAGAGCCGGGGAGAAAACTTGTTTTCTTTAGTTGCATGGCTGGAAGAGACGACACGTTTCTCTGAACGTTTTAAACAATTTGAAAATATAAATTGTTTGTACTGTGAGCAGATTTCAGTCACTCAGGTTTTATAACCTGCAGGTTTCCACGACGTTCTCATATAACATGGCACAAGTGTGAAACACCCTCAAACAGCTTATACACACACCTGTTTTAAACGACCTCAGCTTTCCTCGAGGGGCTGTAAGGTGTAATTCCACATAGCAGTGTGTTTGTACCTTTTGAGTGTGCGTAAATGTGAGTGGCAGACGTGTTGGAGAGGCACTGTGACCTTCTCTCTCTGGACTGTAACTCAATCAGAGCTCAAGGCGTGACACCGTAACCCCGCGTGGCAGGAAGCAGCCTGGCTGCGCCGCTCGGCTAATGCCCCTACTAACAGCCGTGACCGCGCTGGACTCATATCTCCCTGGAAAACAAAGCAGCTCCACCACCACTTTCTTACAAATGAGAGATAAACCTCTCTTTTTCTTGATTCGCTGCAAAAATGTGTGTCCAGCATGAGAAGTTCACAGGTTACCAGCTCTTAGGTTACAGATTCATTAAGGGAATTAATGAGGCTTCTGTAGCAGATGGATTAAGAGAGTATCTGATTCCCTCTCAGGCATGCGCTCCTAAACCTGCTCGGGAACAATGTGTATTAAACATGATTATTGTAAGTGGGCTGTAAATGGACAATTGCCACTTTAAAGAACATAATCTTTGGTGTTGACTTTTCTCAGGCTATAAGGTGGCATTAGGTTAGCTTGCTAACACTTGTAGATGTTTAGATAAGAGAAGCTATCTAATCTGAGTATGTGAGTTCATTGCTGGGTGTAGATTGAGGTTGTTGGCTGTGTTTCATCAGCTGCTCACTCAGTTTGTCTGGCTGTGCTAACAAACCCCTGCAGACCCTCTGAGTCTGTGGCTTCTGAGTCACAAGACTAGCTCTTTTTCCATACTTGTCTTTTTGCATTACAGTAAATATAAAGTTTAAAAACTGAAATTGTTGCCAAGCTGAGAAGCCATTTCCACCTGCAAATTACTTGTGTTAATGGTCGAGTAGCCAAAAGTTGTACTCGGGTACACAGCAGGTCTGAATACTCCCTCTGAGTTTTTCAGCTGTGATATGATTTTCTTTATGAGGTGGTTCACCGTACAGTTTAACGCTACCAACATCAGACTGCTGTGTGAACAGCCACTCGCGTGGAGGAAGACACGATGCCACACATACAAATCTGCACTTGTCACACGTGTATTTTACTTTCAAAGTTGTTGTGCAATCAGTCTTAAATTATGATATGATTTGATCCATTGTTTTGTATTCAGTCCTGCTTCCTCCAGTGCAGAATATAAAGTCCATCTCACTCCGATGACATAAAACTTGGATGAAATACAACTTGATCGTTCAGACCGAGGTTAAGTTAGAAGAAGATCGGATACGAGTCTGATTCAGAAGCACACATAAAAGAGAAAGCGGTCTGACATGTAAACAAATAAAACCGGAAATGCTGCTGTTCAGGTTACCATTAAAAGATCAGATATGGGTCACACATGGACAAAAAGTCAGATTTGATCCAAATTTTCCCACAACGTGAACGTTGCCTAAAAGTTGCATTTCTTCAAAATAAAATTACTCAAGTAGAAGCAGATAGTCATCCAAAAGATGACTAAATCCGTGTAAAGAAAAGTTTTTGGTGAAAGGACTGCTCAGTATACTCTTCCCTAAAACCCGGTGTCTGAGAGTAATTAGATTACTGTAATACTCTATCCTGACGTGTCTGCTTGCACTTCTGAAATCTGAAAATACCCTGGTTTACATATTTCAGTCCATAACAGGATTTCTTTTGGAGTTGGTAGCGATGCCTCTTCCTGTTACGTTCTGAATATCTGTTTTTTGCTGAACATGATGGTCACTGCTGATTGGCTGCTGATGTTGGAGCCTGAACATGAATTCCTACTGCTGCACGCCATCGTGCTTTTCTGTTGGGTTCTGCTCCCGCTGGGACTTCATGGATCTCCATGCACAAACACATTGAAGTATTAGGGATAAATAAAGATTAGTTTAACCTTCTAAAATCATGTGATTTTCACCTAAAAATGGGTTTTTATGGATGAAAGGCCTGTTGTGGACTAGCCATTTTACTAGACTACTGATGTAACAGGAGCTGTTGAGGTATTATCACCTACTCAGTATGACTTCAAAAAGAATTCTATTTGCAACTGGTCTGAAATAAGAGTTTACTGGAATGGTTTGCCTCATTCACATCTCAACAAGCTGTCCAATGGGGCACAAAGTGCAGACTGGGACTGAGTAAAATACAGATTTATGACCTAAACACATTTTTTAATCAGATAGCTGCCATTATCTGATAAAGCAGATCTCATATGACACTGTAACTGTGGAAACCAGCCAATGATCCGATTTCAGCTTCGTGGCGGGAACCTTGGACAGACTGACTGTAGTCACCAACACTGGTTCATTTTCATGCCAAAAAACAAAAAACATGGTGTTTGTTGTTTACTAGACGCTTAAACAGCATGTCTGCGTAAATATGACCAAAGCAAAAGATAATCAAAGCTGTGAAAGTGCGCTAACACGACCAATCCCAATGGCAGGAGGTCGAATAGCTGCTGCCTGTGTTCTATCACTAGACTCTAACTACACTCATTTTTAGCCACTTTTAAGAATAAACAGCAAAGCAATAGCAGGTGTAATACAGACAAATTCCTGATAGAGATGCTGACATTTACATTTACGCTGTGTTTCAACTTACTGTCACAAAAACTCTTCACAGACTCACTTTGCTTTAATTCTGAGTTAATAACCACATGTCATGTGACATTGCTTCAACGCAGGCCATTTGGAGACATCTGCCCAGTGAATGTGGCTTCACTTTGATGAATTATTCGAGTACCTTCTAATGCTTATGCACAAGGAGACGTACAGTTAGTCAAACTCTGAGCAAATGTTAATGCAGCTGTGCTGTCTGCAAAACCGGCTCATCTGAGTTAAAAACACCCAAAGATGCCTGAATGTCGTGAAAATGAACAGCGCTGTTCACTCTTTCAGTGCTGGGCACGGCTCCAGTCAGTTCTCTGGAAAAATGTAAAAAACCTGAGTTTGAAATGTAATAAACCACATTTATTAAGACATCATCATGCAACCACTTTAGATACTTTACTGAGTAAACTCCAGATTGTTTGTTAGTTTTTATATGTGGGACCACGCTGTTTGGCAGGTGAAGTTTTTCTCAACTTCGTAAAGGTTTAGGTTCCACCAACTGAGTCTTTCAAGCCAAATGTGTTTGGTGCCACCTTTAGAAAAACATTCAGTTGAAACTCGACACTTAAGTCATTTTCCACTTCTTTATCAGCTCCACCTGAGACCTGTACTCTGAAGCGGGATTAAATACTTGTCCGTTATATGAGTTGACTTACCTATCGTTGGCAACTCCTGATGAGGGTTAGTATGAAACTCGATAATTCAAGCCCGAGCTTTCCAATCTCAACCAGTGTGTATTCACAAAAAGCTGGTGGTGTTCGCAGCATCTGACCAATCACACACATGGAGAAACCCTGCAGAGCAGCCTGCTTCACCCTGGAGGAGCAATTATTCTATGATCTCATGGAGGAGTAGTGGTGAAAACCAACTCTAACTGACCTTTTACGCATTTCTCACTCTTTCAAACTAAAACAAAACCATTATTAAACAAGAAAAAAACCTTTATTTCTTTCTCTCTTTAAAAAAAAACAAACCATCACAGTTTGTCAGACTGAAAGGTTGTGTGACCAGGAGCTGCTGAATCTGGTCAGCAGCTCAGGAGCACTTCAGGGAGGGTATCCCTACCATACGCCTCAGTGAAACTCCAGCTTCTGTCATTTTCTTTGTTAACTAGCAGGTCATCACTGGTAACTCTAAGATCTGCTAATGAATTCCGGTGTACCCAGAACAAGTGTCGGTAAAAACGGCAAATAAAATATTGAATCATATAAACTTATGATTCATGTTCATTATCGAGTACTGGTTAACCTCTTTGTTGTCCTGATAACTAACAAGTAAGAACTAATAAGGACCAGTAAGACTTAGCTGTGTGTCTTATGAACGAACCAAACATGCTTTCCTGGGAGACTAACTCCTCTCCTGCAATCTCCAGCTTACATGTCTGGGACACAATGAAAACCTATTTTCAGGGACAGATCATCTCCAACACTGTTGGTGCAGTGAAGTTCCTCAAACTGGAACTGGTCTTTATTTGCCTCCTCCTGCTAAACAGCCGAGAAAGAGAAAATCGTTGGTGGAAAAAGCTGTGAATAAAAACGTCTCGGATCACGCAAGGAGCAGAACCAGAGGAGGAGGAGCCAAAACAGGGGAAGGGGCCAAGACAGAGGAAGGAGCCAATAAAGGGGGAGGAGTCATGACAGGGCGCCACTTTCACATCTTGCTAGCTCCCCAGCATGACCTTCCTCACCTTCCTCTGATGCTGCTCTTTTAGTTGTTCCTAGGGTAAGAAGCAAGGTTATTCTGAGACCTCACGCCACCATTCTGGTCCTTGTCTTTGGAACAGCCTGCATGGATGGCCTCATGGCTACAGAGATGTTTTTTTTGTTTGTTTTTTTTTTAAAGGGACTTAAGACCTTTCTTTTATTTTATGCCTTACTTTTATGTTATTTAACTATTTTATTGATTTATTTTATCATATAATCTTGTGAAGTTTGTCCTGTGTACATGTGTGTATAGACTTTTTTATGCCCTTATTTGTCTCACTATTCTGATAAAGTTATTTAATTTTCAGTTTAACTAGGCATTTTGTTTTCCTCAAGTGTTTTACTCATGGACATCCTCCATGCCAGGAGCTGTGCCTGCTCAGTGTGGGGGCTGCTGCCAGGTGACTGGTCTTGTTGGGACGGCTGTGGTCCTGCGATGCAGCCTTACGTCTGCGGTGTGGGTGCTGGCCTGCCTAGATTCGGGGTAGTTGTGGTGGCGGTCTCCAGGGACATGGGTGGGCTGGTGGCATTCGCTACTTCATGCATGTTTTTAAAAATTTTTATATTTATTTTAGTCTGGTTGTACTAAGTTTTATTCACAGGTTTTATATACATCTCATATATTGTACTTTAATTCAGATCTTTATGTTATTCACTTTTTATTTTCATATTTTCAATTTATTTTCATTTATTTCTTTTTCATTTCCATACCATCTCCAGCGTTTCCTCACTGTAATGGGGTGGAGAGTCAGGCGCCGTTTACTTAACTGTCTCACTGCTTTTAATTGTGGACGATGCCAAACGGAGGTTTGATGGTCTTTCTGTTAAATTTGTCCGGGAGGTGTGTGTGGTTTTTGACAGGCTATATGTGTGCAGGTACACAGGTATGTGTTTGGGTGTGCATCTGCATGTTTGAACATTAATGTTGAATTCTATGTGTTCTTTATTTTGTGAGGCACTTTGTTCTACATTCAGTTGTATAAAATATGCTACATAAAGAAAGTTTTGATTGAATGATTGATTGGCGACCACACGGGGTGCCTCTCCTGTCAGGTAAAAACAGGAAACTGTGATTACTGTTCACACAGACTCTCCAGAACTGGACCATAAAAAGGAAGGATCCATGTGGTGAAAAACACCTGAAAACTTGGATCCATCATGTCTGGTATCCGCAGTTCAGGCTGCTGCTGGTGATTTTATAACAATACTCACATTTAGATGCATTTATTTGGTTAAAAAGCTATCAGTCAATTCCGCCTGCAAACAAGCTTTTTTATCCACAGGATTTGTACCCTTTACACTATCATCATTTGTTGTATATATGCAAATTTGTTTGTTTTCTTATCTTTGTCATGGTGTGGTGGGAGTGTGGACCCAAATGCAGGACAGTGAGGCAGGATGCAGAACCAAGACGTCTTTAATGTCCAAGAACAAACTTAAGGCAAACTATCACGGAGAAGCAGACTCATGAAGCTGACAAAAGCAATGAACAAGCAACACAAACTGAAACTAAGGGCTTTAAACACAGACAGACACAGAACAAGACTCAGGTGAAACGACTTAACTAAATGAGTCCAGGTGAACCTAATGACCAGCAGAGCAAAACAGGAAACAGGACACAAGGGAACTAAACAAGGAAACCTAGAAAATAAAACAGGAAACCAGAACTTAGAAAACACATAAGACATCACATCATGACAATCTTATAATAATAATCATTAGATTTATATTTTGCTTTACAACTTGAAGCTCCATTCACTGACCGCCTGCTTTGGCGCTAAACCGACAGAAACATGGCACCCAGTGCCACCAATGGCTTCTTTGACCTCCACCAAACATTCATACCCAATAATGTGTAGGGGATATCTTTCGGCCTACTTTGAGCCCCTCAGTACCAACGTGGCATGGGTTTAACCACCACAGCCTGAGTACTGCTGCCATGTGCATGTACCACCTCTGACAGCTACTTCCAGAAATCCCTGAGGAACATTTCCAGCACCTTGTTTTATCTTTGGCGTCAAGAACGAAGGCAAGAGGTGGGCGTGGGTGTGGTGGATCACAATGCTACCATACAGTGAGAAAAAAAATTTTTTTCCACTTGTTAAAGAGACAATCATTTCATGACAGTTTCATATAAGCTGTAGTGAAACTGATCCTCTATGGAGTTGTTTTTATGATTCTTAGCATGAATAAGAAATAAAAACCGTGTCTGTGGACACAAATCAATAGAATATGTTTTCATGACTGTTTGGTGTGAGATGAAATCAGATGGTCTCTGCACATATAACACAGATGGAGGGATAGGAAGTACCTTGTGTTGGCCGCTATCATGGCAACATTTTCACAGCCAGAAAAAAATTTACATTTTTTATGTGTGTATGTGTATATTATCCAGCACCAAAAGCCAGGACAGCTGATGACGGTATGACGGAGTCAAGCAGCTGAAATTAATCATATATAATAACAATAAAGTAGGAACATTTATCCAGAGGTCCAAAATACAGTAACATGACAATGCATGGTTAGTAAATAGGAACTGCCAGCGTTTTCCAGAGCAGATGTTTTGCATAAGGCAGTGAAAAGTGTAACGCTTACCATGTATTTTTAACTTCTAACCCAACCACTGGGAAGTGGGAGCAAAACAAAAAGGCAGCAAGAGGTCTGTGGGTACAGTATGAAGCTCGTGGCGTGGGCTGAGTGCACCATGTGATCGTCATGTAGACATAGTGAAGAATGCAGCAAAATTTAACTCACATCTTCATGTAGTGAGAAACAAGGTGCATCTCCATATTTAGATGAAACATTAGTGAGGTTGGGTTGGGTTTCAGGTTAGGTTGGGTTTCAGGTTAGGTTGGGTTTCAGGTTGGGTTTCAGGTTAGGTTGAATTTCAGGGTGGGTTTCAGGTTGGGTTGGGTTTCATGGTGGGTTTCAGGTTAGGTTGGATTTCAGGCTGGGTTTCAGGTTGGGTTGGGTTTCATGGTGGGTGTCAGGTTGGGTTGGGTTTCAGGTTAGGTTGGGTTTCAGGTTAGGTTGGGTTTCAGGTTGGGTTTCAGGTTAGGTTGAATTTCAGGGTGGGTTTCAGGTTGGGTTGGGTTTCATGGTGGGTTTCAGGTTAGGTTGGATTTCAGGGTGGGTTTCAGGTTGGGTTGGGTTTCATGCTGGGTTTCAGGTTGGGTTGGGTTTCAGGTTAGGTTGGGTTTCAGGTTGGGTTTCAGATTAGGTTGAATTTCAGGGTGGGTTTCAGGTTAGGTTGGGTTTCAGGTTAGGTTGGGTTTCATGCTGGGTTTCAGGTTGGGTTGGGTTTCAGGTTAGGTTGGGTTTCATGGTGGGTTTCAGGTTGGGTTGGGTTTCATGCTGGGTTTCAGGTTGGGTTGGGTTTCAGGTTAGGTTGGGTTTCATGGTGGGTTTCAGGTTGGGTTGGGTTTCAGGTTAGGTTGGGTTTCATGGTGGGTTTCAGGTTAGGTTGGATTTCAGGGTGGGTTTCAGGTTACGTTGGGTTTCAGGTTGGGTTGGGTTTCAGGTTGGGTTTTAGGTTAGGTTGGGTTTTCATTCCATTCTAGATTACATTCCATTCTAGATTGCGCCGTCTATTGGCAGCAAATTGAAGTAGCTCTGACTTACTATCTTGATTTTTTTTAAAGTATAAAGTCTTTTCACATAGCTATTACTTCAATTTGGAATTTTTCTCTGAGGATTTCATGCCGGTTCGGAGGGTGTGCTGCAAGGAAGATTTTTCTGCATATTTTTGTCTCTTTCAAGGCTTGTTATGATGAGTCTCCATGGCAACGAAAGACTGGTTTACAATCGGGATCAACTGATTAACCTCTCCCAAATCAGGATTATCAGCGAAACAACACATCAAATCCCGATGGAGTTGAAAAGAAAGAGAAGAGGATGCAGAGCGGGAGTCAGACAGAGGAGAAAGCAATGGAGATTTAAACCATTTCTCCCGACCGTCATCATGGGTAATGTGAGATGGCTGCATGAACACATCCCTGACTGTAATGTGCCCTGGAGTGCCCCCCCCCCCACATATAAACGACACATACAAGCAGCATTCTGTAAAACTGCCTCTGATTACAGACATAAAATACAAAGATCAGCTGCCTGAACATGATAGAAGGTCATGACCTGGTTCTCTCAGTGAAGCAGCAGAAGCTGGAAAAGTCTCCATGACTTCGCTCAACAAAGCAATTGTGTCATCAGCATAAAAACGCTTTTTAACTGCAACACAACCTTTTTATAACAACAGAAGAAAACCGGGGTTTAAAAAGATCCTTGTGGAACTGACTAATGACCTGACAGCATCATTTGTAAACAGTGTGCACGTTTTAAATAAAGCTTGATTGAAATTCACTAAGAATAACATTATCTGATCTTTCAGTGGGGAATTTTTGTAACATTCAGATACTTCAGTCATTACTTACAATCTGAGAATAGGAAGGTAATTATTCATGTGGGTTTGCATGGAAATTTAAACGCTGGGAATGAGTCCGACTAGGAGACGGAGAAACGGGCTCAGCAGTACCATCAGCTGCACTGTTAAAAAGATGTTCAGGACATAATATCTACTTACTTGTTTCTAACAATATGAAGGAGAAGAAAAGAGGATTGGTTCATCATCACCTATGTTGGGATTTTAAAGTCTAAAGGTCTCGTTGACTTTTTAAAAGCATTCGCCTTTATGATAAATAACAAGCAGGATTCATGATAAAATGTCAAATAATAACTTTTTTGTTTGTTTTTCTCTGCAACTCAGAGCAACTTGCAAAACGCTGTTTTGTGTTTTGCACAAGCAGGAGGAGACGAACTGCAGAAGTTTCAGGCCACAACAGCTTGTTTTTCTCAGTTCAACCAAACAGCAGATCAGGAATCAGCTGTTAACTAAAGCAGGGAGTGAAATGTGGGCTTTTAGCCTGACATGTGTGCAAAGCCTCCATGGAGCCCCTCTGGCGTCTAAAGGTGGTCTTTTCTCTTGTGAAATGTGACGTTGGCTCCTTGAAGCTGAGTCATCTGCAGTGATTTCAAATGAGATGAATTCAGTTCTTCCACATGATCAAAGATTTCTCTCAGCAACAGAATCAATAGTTAAGCCTTTGTGACAAAAAAAATTTTCTGACCTAAAACAAACACAGAAGCAACAAAATACAAAGATAATATTTCATAACGCTTTCAGGGGCTTTTTTTTCCCTTCTTTTGGTTTCTTTTTCACCAAACGAGAAGCTTTTTGTGCCACAACCCCGTTCAGCTTCAGGTGTCAGGGGAGGATTTACATGTGAATCATTTCACATGTATGTGGAACGGCAAAGACAAACAACATACATGTTGGTTCAGTCTGAAGACTTTGTGGAGCCCCGATGGGGAGAATTATAGCAGAGAAGGAGTGCACTGATCCTGCGTCGTAGATGCACATGTGCAAACATGCATGCACAATCAGATGATTGAGTTTTCATCCCATAATAATCTGCTGATTCAGCATAAATATAACCATTGATTGGTGACTTAATTCCCAATTCAAATTATCATCCTGGGTCCCTATCCAAGGTTGACATGAGCCTTGAGCTTCAGCATGACTAAATTATTCCCTGCTTCACCCCCTGTTGCCCCCCCCCCCCCCCCCCCCCCCCCCCCACCTCCCACCTCCCAACCCTCACACACACACATACACACACACACACACACACACACACACACACACAGAGTCCCAGTTCACCCATCTTTCTCCCCTGTATACCTCTCTGCGGTGCAGCCCAGGTGCTGATACAAGCAGAAATCCTCCATGCCCCAGTGCTCCCAGAACACATACTTACACACACACACAAAGCAAGCACACACAAATACGCCCACACACATACACACACACACACACCGCCTCCATTCACTACACTTGCTCAGAAAAGCCGAGGGGAGGCAGCATTTGTCTCCTCTCTGTTTGCGGTGTTTGCATGGAGGCGACATGAAAACATTGTGGTTCTTCTGCTCTGGGACGCTGCAGCTCGGCGGCTGCAGCTCGGCGGCTGCAGCACGGCGGCTGCAGCACGGCGGCTGCAGCACGGCGGCTGCAGCACGCTTTTTGTCTGCCGTGGAGGTGAGAGGCTGAAAATAAGAGATTATGGCTGTGATGCATTGGCACTTTTAGTCTTAAGTCACCCAAGGTTGTGGCCCTTCTGCCTCGATGAGGATGTAGTGTCCAATAAGAGCACTTTGTCAGTCCAAAGACAGAGAGCTGAAGGAGACAGAAGAGGAGAGACAAGTAGAGGAAGAGTGAAAAGTAGTAAACAAGATGAAAGAGGCAAAACAGGAAGAGGAGGACTGAATTGAGTCAGCCGGCGTCTCAGCTTCATCAATATCCTCTTATATAAATGTCAACTGTACCATTTCCCTCATCACTGTTTCACCACCCCACTGGCTTTATCCTCTGGTACAAGAGGAGGAACATCACTCTCTCTCATCTCTCTTTATCGTTTTTCTCCCTCCCCTCTTGCTAGATCGCCTTCTCCCCTTCTTTCCCTCTGCTTTCTTTCCCTTCTTCCTCTCATGCACCTTCTCTCTTTATCATTCTTCATCCCTCCTTCCCCTCCCTCCATCCTGTCTCCTTGCCTCTCATGGCAATGCGTCACTAGCCTGCCCCCATGAAGCAAGTCAATTTTCTGCCAGCTCGGCAGATGAATAAATCTCCCTGGCTCTGCTCAGAGCGATGGGGATATTTATCTAAGTGGAGTGTGTCCTCCTCGGCTCAACGCCACCGACTTCTCATCTATGCCCCCCCTCCCTTTTCCCCTTTTTTAAAGAACACAATGAGGGAAGCGATTGCTAAGGAGGATTGTGAGAGGTAAAAGAGGTAAATGAAATCACAAGAGAAGGAGGATAAAGAATAATAGAAGAGCCGGTGAGAGGACAGGAGAGGAGAGATAAAGGTGATGAGAGAAGAGTGAGAGGATTAGGCGCTGAAAAATATGAGGAAGATGGATGGAAGAGGAAAACACAGGAGCCGCCTCAAACAAAGCCTATAAAGCAGCAGACGGAGAAGCGAGGCAGGGGCATTAGTCGAGCCTGCTCGGGTTTAAACGGCAGGAACAGGAACAGATCTGGATGGATGGCAGCCCTCCTCCTTCAGGCCACACTCATCTGTTAGGGAGGAAGAGAGACGCAGGCTCGCTGTGAACAATGCTGCATGACACAAAAAGCCAGCAAAGGCGAGGATGAGGATGAAAATGATGATAGATGGATGAGGATATTTCATTTTCCGTCCGTATGAAACAAAAGAGTGCAGGTACATGACAGGCAGAGGCAGTTGATGTGAGGAAATGCTGCGTTGATTTGCAGCAAAATCAGAACAGATGGATTCATCCGGGCTCCACTTGCATCTCTTAAATGTTTAATGCAACATTTTGCAGTTTAACAAGTCCAGAGATTTAAAAAGCTCTGGGAAAAACGGGACGTTTGCAGGAAGGCGGGGTCGGGGGGGGGGGGGGGGGGGGGGGGGGGGGGGGGCTTGCTCGCTACTTGCCACGGCATTAAAGCAAAGTAAATAGCTGTTGTGTCTCATTATCATTCATTTTTAAGGGGGACAGTTAGTATAATGAATGCATGTGCCATCTTTTGCAGGCCCTCCTCCTCCTTCAGGATTAAGAAGAGTAATAATATCATTCACACAAGATAAAGTGCATGAAAATATATTTCCTTTGCAATTAAAGCAGCCAATTTTGCTTATGCACAACAGGCTCCATATAACACCAAGTTTTGCTCTTAATTACCTACAGTAACTGTGTGATATATGGGGTGTGGGCTTCTTTGCTGGGAGAGCATGATATGAAACAAGACGCTTTTAATAAAGCCATAAACACAAGCGCACGCCCTGTAGAGCAGAGCATGTGCCGCTTCGCGTGGGAGTGGGCGCTGCTTCATTTGTCTGCAAGAAAAAAAGTCTCAGAGACAATGATGAGCACCTGCACAAGCACCACACACACACACACACACACACACACACACACACACACACCTCGTCTTTTCTAGTGATAGATAGATAGATAGATAGATAGATAGATAGATAGATAGACAGATAGATAGGATGGAAATGGATGGATGGATGGATGGCTGGATGGATGGATGGATGGATGGATGGGTGGATGGATGGATGGATGGATGAATGGATGGATGAATGGATGGAAGGATGAGAAGTTTTTCTTCTCCCAGTCGGAGTAAACGATCCGGTTTTGCATATCTAAGTAAAAGTGCATCATTCATGTGGACGGACACAAACTGGCAACACATATGTTGTGGAACATTTCTGTCGTCCCCACATTAACGTGACAAACGCAGACACTTCTCATCAGAGACAAATGAAAGCTATTCTGACACAATTATGGTAAAAAACAATAAGAGCACAGTGTGAGCCACTTCATGATTGATAACAGTGCGGGGGGGGTTTGGTTTAAGCAGGCTCTCCCTGAGGGCTTCTCCTTTGGCATTAGTCAGACAAATCCCTTTGTCAGCCTCTCCCCCTGCCATTTTTATTCATAAGCATTTGGCCCCTGAGAAAGACATCAAACCAATCATAAAACGAGAGGTCAACATCATCTTTGCACAAAGTTAACCTCTGCATTGATGACGCTAATTCACATTTCCTCAGTCCAGCCTACAGGGGCTCAGCGGAGGAGGGGGGAGGGCGACCGGAGGGAGTGTGTACTCATGAATTCAGTGTGTCACATTGTGCTGGAAGTCCCTCTTGACCTGGGCCGCTCCACATGGGGTTTGTATTGATGGTGTTTGGTGAAAGGAGGCGAAAGTGAATGTTGTCCGAGCTGATTGGAATGACAATGCAGGCATATGGTTGTGTGTGTGTTGCTGTATGCTCATGGCAGGCACCATATTCCGCTGTGCAGGGTTGCCAGGTGCTCCATGGACGGACCCACTGAGAGTTGACAAATCATGCACAAATGCAACAGACCGGTCGTGGCTCTATGATTTAGAGGGGGGGGATCTGTTTGTCTGAATGATATGATTTAATTATTTCTTGTTTGTTTTGTTTGGTGTTTGTCCTCCTAATCAGAGGCCACCCCTTCAGGAGAGCTGTAAAAACCCCACAGAGAGCAAGAGAACACAGATAACCCGATGTAGTAGCGTCCCCTCCAACACAAAGCCACTTCTCCTGCCATGAATACTCAGCTCCACCCTAATGACTATTCAATACAGTCTGCAGGCTGCAGATGAACGGCCAATCCACAGCAGCATCTGCTGCAGGCCCAACTCGCCAGACGCCAACCTTGTAAGAAGGCCATTGCGGGCTAATTGAAAGACAGAGGCCATCTCTCAAAGACAGCGTTATAGTGTGTGTGTGTGTGTGTGTGTGTGTGTTGGGAGACATGACAGCGGGAGTGGTGAAGGAGGGGACAGAAAGAGAAGAAAAGAAAGGATGAAGGAGGTGAGGAAGCAGGAAAGAGGAGGAGGAGAGACCTTCCTCTCGGATAGAACAGCTGACCTGACTGTGTTTGGTCCCGTGCCGACGTTTTGACAAAGGCCTTATGGGCGTTGAATTAACACAACCCAGACCCACATGGTGCGATTAGACGGGCCCTGGGGCCTCAATCCTGCCTAGTTTTTACAACGTGGATAGAAAACCTGCGTGTCTTCTGAAACATCCTGGACGATGAGACATGATGAGGACGTATTTCAGCCAGCGATGACCAACAAGTCAGAGAATCCAGCTGGAGCCACGATTTCACGTCGGACTGATGAACAGCGATGCAGCTGCAGCCGGTTCCACTTCTTCCGATGACAGAGTTTCTGTTGCTTCCTCCTCCTGGTCTCTTCATCCTCCTTTGCATCAAATACGGATTTAAAAGAAGCAGAAAACACCCCCACAAATGAAAACTAAAGGATTGCTGTCATAATTCTCCCCAGTTCTCCTCTGGCAGTTTTTATTACCGAAGGCTCTGAATAATCTTTTCCACCCTGGCATTTCCAAATAACACAATCCTTCAGCATCATCGCTTGCAGTGTTTTATGGAGAAGTGTGGATGAGAAAGGAGGAACATTCAGCGGAAGCACTATCTGCTGCAGCTCTGTGGCATTCAGGAGGATTCATCAGCTGCCAGCAGACTGAGGGGGGGCGGGGAGGGGGTGACAGCTTGGTTATTGCAGCCTGGAAGAGAAAAGTTGGTGAAAGGAGTAAAAATGTTTTCAGAAATGTTAAAAATGTGGGGCGGCGCGGCACCGACTCCTTTCCAGCCACTGCATATGTGCATCCTCACAAAGTGTCCTCACTGCTCATGTTCAACAACAAGTGTACAGGCCCCAAAGCACAGCGGTGCCATCGGGGGGGGGGGGGGGCAGCCGGGCTGCTCCTGCATGGCTGCCGAGTGGCGGAGCACACACCTCCATCAGGTCAGATCCCCTGGTGGAAATCTCACCGTCTGCATCACAGGAAGGAAGGAAAAATGGAGCATTAAAGACACTTTCTCCAAACTATTTATTGACTGAATGGTTCTCTGTAGAGTCCAGTAGATTTTGCATTACGACAAGCAGAGAGCCATGAAAAGGTTTTGTTGGGGAAGGAATAACTCCACATTACGCACTCGGCATGGGGGAACTCCTGCACTTCTTCTGTTTCTTGGGAGACGGTGCACCTGTTTCATTTTTTATTTTCCCTGCGTGGAGACGATGTCAGGACTCCCAGTTTCCTCCCAGTCGTGTCCGAAGGGTTTCATATCAGTATGAGCTGGGACCTTCAGTCACAGGATCATTACCAGCAAAAATAATAAAAAAATAAAAGTTTTCACAGAGGAAAAATGATCATCTGCTGTTTTCAAAACAGAAGAAAATCAGGTTTTCCACTATTAAAAAATAAAAAGTGCAATAATTTGCTCTACATTCTTCCTACATCAAGTGTTTATTTTTTAGGACATTTTCTAATTTATTTTTATTTTTGTTTTTTTAGACTCTAGATAAGATTTCAGTCACACAGTTTAGTGTATTATTTTCAACATGTCGTTTTTATGGAATCTATAAACTTTACATTACTTTTCTTGCTTTTTTTCTGTGGAGGTGTGTACATGTTGAGTAAAGGTGTGTAAAGGTGTGTACATGTTGAGTAAAGGTGTGTAAAGGTGTGTACATGTTGAGTAAAGGTGTGTAAAGGTGTGTACGTGTTGAGTAAAGGTGTGTAAAGGTGTGTACATGTTGAGTAAAGGTGTGTAAAGGTGTGTACATGTTGAGTAAAGGTGTGTAAAGGTGTGTACATGTTGAGTAAAGGTGTGTAAAGGTGTGTACATGTTGAGTAAAGGTGTGTAAAGGTGTGTACATGTCGCGTAAAGGTGTGTAAAGGTGTGTACATGTTGAGTAAAGGTGTGTAAAGGTGTGTACATGTCGCGTAAAGGTGTGTAAAGGTGTGTACGTGTTGAGTAAAGGTGTGTAAAGGTGTGTACGTGTTGAGTAAAGGTGTGTACATGTTGAGTAAAGGTGTGTACATGTTGAGTAAAGGTGTGTACATGTTGAGTAAAGGTGTGTAAAGGTGTGTACGTGTTGAGTAAAGGTGTGTACATGTTGAGTAAAGGTGTGTACATGTTGAGTAAAGGTGTGTACATGTTGAGTAAAGGTGTGTACATGTTGAGTAAAGGTGTGTACATGTTGAGTAAAGGTGTGTACATGTTGAGTAAAGGTGTGTAAAGGTGTGTACGTGTTGAGTAAAGGTGTGTACATGTTGAGTAAAGGTGTGTAAAGGTGTGTACATGTTGAGTAAAGGTGTGTAAAGGTGTGTAAAGGTGTGTACATGTTGAGTAAAGGTGTGTAAAGGTGTGTAAAGGTGTGTACATGTTGAGTAAAGGTGTGTAAAGGTGTGTACATGTTGAGTAAAGGTGTGTAAAGGTGTGTACATGTTGAGTAAAGGTGTGTACA
>NC_136621.1:3631644-3666644 GCF_933228915.1 Telmatherina bonti
TCTGTCTCCTCCTGCTGTCTCCTCCTTCTGTCTCCTCCTGTTGTCTCCTCCTTCTGTCTCCTCCTTCTGTCTCCTCCTGCTGTCTCCTCCTGTTGTCTCCTCCTGCTGTCTCCTCCTGCTGTCTCCTCCTGCTGTCTCCTCCTTCTGTCTCCTCCTGTTGTCTCCTCCTTCTGTCTCCTCCTGCTGTCTCCTCCTTCTGTCTCCTCCTTCTGTCTCCTCCTGTTGTCTCCTCCTGCTGTCTCCTCCTTCTGTCTCCTCCTTCTGTCTCCTCCTGTTGTCTCCTCCTGCTGTCTCCTCCTTCTGTCTCCTCCTGCTGTCTCCTCCTTCTGTCTCCTCCTGTTGTCTCCTCCTTCTGTCTCCTCCTGCTGTCTCCTCCTTCTGTCTCCTCCTTCTGTCTCCTCCTGTTGTCTCCTCCTGCTGTCTCCTCCTTCTGTCTCCTCCTGCTGTCTCCTCCTTCTGTCTCCTCCTGCTGTCTCCTCCTTCTGTCTCCTCCTGCTGTCTCCTCCTGCTGTCTCCTCCTTCTGTCTCCTCCTTCTGTCTCCTCCTGCTGTCTCCTCCTGTTGTCTCCTCCTGCTGTCTCCTCCTTCTGTCTCCTCCTGTTGTCTCCCCCTGCTGTCTCCTCCTTCTGTCTCCTCCTGCTGTCTCCTCCTTCTGTCTCCTCCTTCTGTCTCCTCCTGCTGTCTCCTCCTGCTGTCTCCTCCTTCTGTCTCCTCCTTCTGTCTCCTCCTGTTGTCTCCTCCTTCTGTCTCCTCCTGCTGTCTCCTCCTGCTGTCTCCTCCTTCTGTCTCCTCCTGTTGTCTCCTCCTTCTGTCTCCTCCTTCTGTCTCCTCCTGCTGTCTCCTCCTGTTGTCTCCTCCTTCTGTCTCCTCCTGCTGTCTCCTCCTTCTGTCTCCTCCTGCTGTCTCCTCCTTCTGTCTCCTCCTGTTGTCTCCTCCTTCTGTCTCCTCCTTCTGTCTCCTCCTGCTGTCTCCTCCTGTTGTCTCCTCCTTCTGTCTCCTCCTGTTGTCTCCTCCTTCTGTCTCCTCCTGCTGTCTCCTCCTTCTGTCTCCTCCTGCTGTCTCCTCCTTCTGTCTCCTCCTGTTGTCTCCTCCTGCTGTCTCCTCCTGCTGTCTCCTCCTTCTGTCTCCTCCTTCTGTCTCCTCCTGTTGTCTCCTCCTTCTGTCTCCTCCTGCTGTCTCCTCCTGCTGTCTCCTCCTTCTGTCTCCTCCTGTTGTCTCCTCCTTCTGTCTCCTCCTGCTGTCTCCTCCTGTTGTCTCCTCCTTCTGTCTCCTCCTGCTGTCTCCTCCTTCTGTCTCCTCCTGCTGTCTCCTCCTTCTGTCTCCTCCTGTTGTCTCCTCCTTCTGTCTCCTCCTTCTGTCTCCTCCTGCTGTCTCCTCCTGTTGTCTCCTCCTTCTGTCTCCTCCTGTTGTCTCCTCCTTCTGTCTCCTCCTGCTGTCTCCTCCTTCTGTCTCCTCCTCCTGTCTCCTCCTGCTGTCTCCTCCTTCTGTCTCCTCCTGTTGTCTCCTCCTTCTGTCTCCTCCTTCTGTCTCCTCCTGCTGTCTCCTCCTGTTGTCTCCTCCTTCTGTCTCCTCCTGTTGTCTCCTCCTTCTGTCTCCTCCTGCTGTCTCCTCCTTCTGTCTCCTCCTGCTGTCTCCTCCTGCTGTCTCCTCCTCCTGTCTCCTCCTGCTGTCTCCTCCTGCTGTCTCCTCCTGCTGTCTCCTCCTTCTGTCTCCTCCTGTTGTCTCCTCCTTCTGTCTCCTCCTTCTGTCTCCTCCTTCTGTCTCCTCCTGTTGTCTCCTCCTTCTGTCTCCTCCTGCTGTCTCCTCCTGCTGTCTCCTCCTTCTGTCTCCTCCTGCTGTCTCCTCCTTCTGTCTCCTCCTGTTGTCTCCTCCTGCTGTCTCCTCCTTCTGTCTCCTCCTTCTGTCTCCTCCTGCTGTCTCCTCCTTCTGTCTCCTCCTGCTGTCTCCTCCTGTTGTCTCTTCCTGCTGTCTCCTCCTGTTGTCTCCTCCTGTTGTCTCCTCCTGTTGTCTCCTCCTGCTGTCTCCTCCTTCTGTCTCCTCCTTCTGTCTCCTCCTGTTGTCTCCTCCTGCTGTCTCCTCCTGTTGTCTCCTCCTGCTGTCTCCTCCTGCTGTCTCCTCCTGTTGTCTCCTCCTGCTGTCTCCTCCTGCTGTCTCCTCCTGCTGTCTCCTCCTTCTGTCTCCTCCTTCTGTCTCCTCCTGTTGTCTCCTCCTGTTGTCTCCTCCTGTTGTCTCCTCCTGCTGTCTCCTCCTTCTGTCTCCTCCTTCTGTCTCCTCCTGCTGTCTCCTCCTTCTGTCTCCTCCTGCTGTCTCCTCCTGTTGTCTCTTCCTGCTGTCTCCTCCTGTTGTCTCCTCCTGTTGTCTCCTCCTGTTGTCTCCTCCTGCTGTCTCCTCCTTCTGTCTCCTCCTTCTGTCTCCTCCTGTTGTCTCCTCCTGCTGTCTCCTCCTGTTGTCTCCTCCTGCTGTCTCCTCCTGCTGTCTCCTCCTGTTGTCTCCTCCTGCTGTCGCCTCCTTCTGTCTCCTCCTGCTGTCTCCTCCTTCTGTCTCCTCCTGTTGTCTCCTCCTATTGTCTCCTCCTGTTGTCTCCTCCTGCTGTCTCCTCCTGTTGTCTCCTCCTGTTGTCTCCTCCTTCTGTCTCCTCCTGCTGTCTCCTCCTGCTGTCTCCTCCTGTTGTCTCCTCCTGCTGTCTCCTCCTGTTGTCTCCTCCTATTGTCTCCTCCTGCTGTCTCCTCCTATTGTCTCCTCCTGTTGTCTCCTCCTGCTGTCTCCTCCTATTGTCTCCTCCTGCTGTCGCCTCCTTCTGTCTCCTCCTGCTGTCTCCTCCTTCTGTCTCCTCCTGTTGTCTCCTCCTATTGTCTCCTCCTGTTGTCTCCTCCTGCTGTCTCCTCCTGTTGTCTCCTCCTGTTGTCTCCTCCTTCTGTCTCCTCCTGCTGTCTCCTCCTGCTGTCTCCTCCTTCTGTCTCCTCCTGCTGTCTCCTCCTGTTGTCTCCTCCTTCTGTCTCCTCCTGTTGTCTCCTCCTTCTGTCTCCTCCTGCTGTCTCCTCCTTCTGTCTCCTCCTGTTGTCTCCTCCTTCTGTCTCCTCCTTCTGTCTCCTCCTGCTGTCTCCTCCTGTTGTCTCCTCCTGCTGTCTCCTCCTGCTGTCTCCTCCTTCTGTCTCCTCCTGTTGTCTCCTCCTTCTGTCTCCTCCTGCTGTCTCCTCCTTCTGTCTCCTCCTTCTGTCTCCTCCTGTTGTCTCCTCCTGCTGTCTCCTCCTTCTGTCTCCTCCTTCTGTCTCCTCCTGTTGTCTCCTCCTGCTGTCTCCTCCTTCTGTCTCCTCCTGCTGTCTCCTCCTTCTGTCTCCTCCTGTTGTCTCCTCCTTCTGTCTCCTCCTGCTGTCTCCTCCTTCTGTCTCCTCCTTCTGTCTCCTCCTGTTGTCTCCTCCTGCTGTCTCCTCCTTCTGTCTCCTCCTGCTGTCTCCTCCTTCTGTCTCCTCCTGCTGTCTCCTCCTTCTGTCTCCTCCTGCTGTCTCCTCCTGCTGTCTCCTCCTTCTGTCTCCTCCTGCTGTCTCCTCCTGTTGTCTCCTCCTGCTGTCTCCTCCTTCTGTCTCCTCCTGTTGTCTCCCCCTGCTGTCTCCTCCTTCTGTCTCCTCCTGCTGTCTCCTCCTTCTGTCTCCTCCTTCTGTCTCCTCCTGCTGTCTCCTCCTGCTGTCTCCTCCTTCTGTCTCCTCCTTCTGTCTCCTCCTGTTGTCTCCTCCTTCTGTCTCCTCCTGCTGTCTCCTCCTGCTGTCTCCTCCTTCTGTCTCCTCCTGTTGTCTCCTCCTTCTGTCTCCTCCTTCTGTCTCCTCCTGCTGTCTCCTCCTGTTGTCTCCTCCTTCTGTCTCCTCCTGCTGTCTCCTCCTTCTGTCTCCTCCTGCTGTCTCCTCCTTCTGTCTCCTCCTGTTGTCTCCTCCTTCTGTCTCCTCCTTCTGTCTCCTCCTGCTGTCTCCTCCTGTTGTCTCCTCCTTCTGTCTCCTCCTGTTGTCTCCTCCTTCTGTCTCCTCCTGCTGTCTCCTCCTTCTGTCTCCTCCTGCTGTCTCCTCCTTCTGTCTCCTCCTGTTGTCTCCTCCTGCTGTCTCCTCCTGCTGTCTCCTCCTTCTGTCTCCTCCTTCTGTCTCCTCCTGTTGTCTCCTCCTTCTGTCTCCTCCTGCTGTCTCCTCCTGCTGTCTCCTCCTTCTGTCTCCTCCTGTTGTCTCCTCCTTCTGTCTCCTCCTGCTGTCTCCTCCTGTTGTCTCCTCCTTCTGTCTCCTCCTGCTGTCTCCTCCTTCTGTCTCCTCCTGCTGTCTCCTCCTTCTGTCTCCTCCTGTTGTCTCCTCCTTCTGTCTCCTCCTTCTGTCTCCTCCTGCTGTCTCCTCCTGTTGTCTCCTCCTTCTGTCTCCTCCTGTTGTCTCCTCCTTCTGTCTCCTCCTGCTGTCTCCTCCTTCTGTCTCCTCCTCCTGTCTCCTCCTGCTGTCTCCTCCTTCTGTCTCCTCCTGTTGTCTCCTCCTTCTGTCTCCTCCTTCTGTCTCCTCCTGCTGTCTCCTCCTGTTGTCTCCTCCTTCTGTCTCCTCCTGTTGTCTCCTCCTTCTGTCTCCTCCTGCTGTCTCCTCCTTCTGTCTCCTCCTGCTGTCTCCTCCTGCTGTCTCCTCCTCCTGTCTCCTCCTGCTGTCTCCTCCTGCTGTCTCCTCCTGCTGTCTCCTCCTTCTGTCTCCTCCTGTTGTCTCCTCCTTCTGTCTCCTCCTTCTGTCTCCTCCTTCTGTCTCCTCCTGTTGTCTCCTCCTTCTGTCTCCTCCTGCTGTCTCCTCCTGCTGTCTCCTCCTTCTGTCTCCTCCTGCTGTCTCCTCCTTCTGTCTCCTCCTGTTGTCTCCTCCTGCTGTCTCCTCCTTCTGTCTCCTCCTGCTGTCTCCTCCTTCTGTCTCCTCCTGCTGTCTCCTCCTGTTGTCTCTTCCTGCTGTCTCCTCCTGTTGTCTCCTCCTGTTGTCTCCTCCTGTTGTCTCCTCCTGCTGTCTCCTCCTTCTGTCTCCTCCTTCTGTCTCCTCCTGTTGTCTCCTCCTGCTGTCTCCTCCTGTTGTCTCCTCCTGCTGTCTCCTCCTGCTGTCTCCTCCTGTTGTCTCCTCCTGCTGTCTCCTCCTGCTGTCTCCTCCTGCTGTCTCCTCCTTCTGTCTCCTCCTGTTGTCTCCTCCTGTTGTCTCCTCCTGTTGTCTCCTCCTGCTGTCTCCTCCTTCTGTCTCCTCCTTCTGTCTCCTCCTGCTGTCTCCTCCTTCTGTCTCCTCCTGCTGTCTCCTCCTGTTGTCTCTTCCTGCTGTCTCCTCCTGTTGTCTCCTCCTGTTGTCTCCTCCTGTTGTCTCCTCCTGCTGTCTCCTCCTTCTGTCTCCTCCTTCTGTCTCCTCCTGTTGTCTCCTCCTGCTGTCTCCTCCTTCTGTCTCCTCCTGCTGTCTCCTCCTGTTGTCTCCTCCTGTTGTCTCCTCCTTCTGTCTCCTCCTTCTGTCTCCTCCTTCTGTCTCCTCCTGTTGTCTCCTCCTTCTGTCTCCTCCTGCTGTCTCCTCCTGCTGTCTCCTCCTTCTGTCTCCTCCTGCTGTCTCCTCCTTCTGTCTCCTCCTGTTGTCTCCTCCTGCTGTCTCCTCCTTCTGTCTCCTCCTTCTGTCTCCTCCTGCTGTCTCCTCCTTCTGTCTCCTCCTGCTGTCTCCTCCTGTTGTCTCTTCCTGCTGTCTCCTCCTGTTGTCTCCTCCTGTTGTCTCCTCCTGTTGTCTCCTCCTGCTGTCTCCTCCTTCTGTCTCCTCCTTCTGTCTCCTCCTGTTGTCTCCTCCTGCTGTCTCCTCCTGTTGTCTCCTCCTGCTGTCTCCTCCTGCTGTCTCCTCCTGTTGTCTCCTCCTGCTGTCTCCTCCTGCTGTCTCCTCCTGCTGTCTCCTCCTTCTGTCTCCTCCTGTTGTCTCCTCCTGTTGTCTCCTCCTGTTGTCTCCTCCTGCTGTCTCCTCCTTCTGTCTCCTCCTTCTGTCTCCTCCTGCTGTCTCCTCCTTCTGTCTCCTCCTGCTGTCTCCTCCTGTTGTCTCTTCCTGCTGTCTCCTCCTGTTGTCTCCTCCTGTTGTCTCCTCCTGTTGTCTCCTCCTGCTGTCTCCTCCTTCTGTCTCCTCCTTCTGTCTCCTCCTGTTGTCTCCTCCTGCTGTCTCCTCCTGTTGTCTCCTCCTGCTGTCTCCTCCTGCTGTCTCCTCCTGTTGTCTCCTCCTGCTGTCTCCTCCTGCTGTCTCCTCCTGCTGTCTCCTCCTTCTGTCTCCTCCTGTTGTCTCCTCCTGTTGTCTCCTCCTGTTGTCTCCTCCTGCTGTCTCCTCCTTCTGTCTCCTCCTTCTGTCTCCTCCTGCTGTCTCCTCCTTCTGTCTCCTCCTTCTGTCTCCTCCTTCTGTCTCCTCCTGCTGTCTCCTCCTTCTGTCTCCTCCTGCTGTCTCCTCCTGTTGTCTCTTCCTGCTGTCTCCTCCTGTTGTCTCCTCCTTCTGTCTCCTCCTGCTGTCTCCTCCTGTTGTCTCTTCCTGCTGTCTCCTCCTGTTGTCTCCTCCTGTTGTCTCCTCCTGTTGTCTCCTCCTGCTGTCTCCTCCTTCTGTCTCCTCCTTCTGTCTCCTCCTGTTGTCTCCTCCTGCTGTCTCCTCCTTCTGTCTCCTCCTGCTGTCTCCTCCTGTTGTCTCCTCCTGCTGTCTCCTCCTGCTGTCTCCTCCTGCTGTCTCCTCCTGCTGTCTCCTCCTCAGACCGCGGAGTGAAAAGGCGCAAATCAGCGCTATTGTTGCACCTGGAGGCCGCGTGCGCGCTCCCGGGGTAGAAACAAACATTTGAGAATTTATTAAAGACAGAATTTATAAACAAATTTCTCTCCACCACCCCCCCCCCCCCCCCCCCTCCACACACACACACACACACACACACATTTGTGTGTGTGTGTGTGTGTGTGTGTGTGTGTGTGTGTGTGTGTGTGTGTGTGTGTGTGTGTGTGTGTGTGTGTGTGTTCAGGATCATCTAAAAACATCTTTAGGTTAAATGTTTGATGGAAAACTAAAACATCTAAATGCTGTTAAGATGAACAAAAATATTATTTTTATTTTTATTTTAAAGAATTAAAAACCTGCCAAATGTTTTCCAGCTTCCTGCTGCAGTGTTAAAATTTAAATCATGTAAAAAGACAAAATTATCTTTTATCAAATATAATTTCTGGACAATAACATTTTCACCTAAATTCAGAACTAAAATAATAAAATATAAAAATATTTTGGTAAATGTGAAAAATAAAAAAATATGCTGAGAAGAATTTGAACTAAATCTTACCCCCACCTGCATTTCAGATCTTTTCAGATTTTTGTTAAAAATGACACAAATTTCTGTCATTTTTCTAATAAAACTGAGGAAAGAAGAAGCAGTCTGACGTCATCTGTTTATAAGTTCATAAATAGCCTGAAAAGAAGAAAAAAATTCTCGTCAATGTTTTAGTTTCTTCACCAAAAGAAAATGTAAAAACTGGTCAAATGTTTAAACTCAGAAAGTATTTAAAAGTCAAACACAGTGATGGCCTCTTCATCTTCATCCTCATCATCATTATGGAATGACAGCGTCTTGCTTCAGCGTGAAAATCTGTGTAAAAAGACCAAATTTCAGCAGAATTAAAGAGAAAATGACTGAAAATTTGTGTAAAAAGACCAAATTTCAGCAGAATTAAAGAGAAAATGACTGAAAATTTGTGTAAAAAGACCAAATTTCAACAGAATTAAAGAGAAAATGACTGAAAATTTGTGTAAAAAGACCAAATTTCAGCAGAATTAAAGAGAAAATGACTGAAAATTTGTGTAAAAAGACCAAATTTCAGCAGAATTAAAGAGAAAATGACTGAAAATTTGTGTAAAAAGACCAAATTTCAGCAGAATTAAAGAAAAAAATGACTGAAAATTTGTGTAAAAAGACCAAATTTCAGCAGAATTAAAGAAAAAAATGACTGAAAATTTGTGTAAAAAGACAAAATTTCAGCAGAAAAAAAAAGACCATAAAAAAAGCAGAATTGTGTAGAAATGAATTTTTCCAGAAAAATCGCGTCATGTTTTGTTATTAACTGTTTATTACTGGAGGTAAATTCCAACTAAAAGTACATTTTCCCTGTGGAAAAACATGTTTAATGATGATTTTAGGGGGAAATAAAATAAAAAGGCTGCTTGCTTTTGAGGCCCAGTCTCTGGAAAGGCTTCACGTCCAACCTGCGCGCGCGCCTCTGAGAGGAAATGAAATATTTCTCTGGTCATATAAAAGGAGCCTTTTCGCCTGAGTTATGGCTGAGAGGGACGCATGCTGCTCCTTGTCTGCCTCCCCAGAGGAGGAACCATCGGAGCTGATCTACGGCCTTTACCTTCCGTCCAGCCCGGCAGGGAAACGTCCTCCTGACTACCAGAGCGGCTTGTCTTTTCACAAACCAGCAGGATAATCCAAAAACTTCAGAAAAGAGGAGCCTAAAGTGCCGCAGAGCTGAAGTGCCTCCCTCTCCCTGCTTCCCCTCATTTAGCTTTTCTGGTTTCTCAGCACAACTAAATTAGAGCAAAATGAAAAAAGCACAAAGCCTCCGAACTCCGCCGGCTCCTCCTCCTTCCAGCCATGCGTCCTAATTAATGGGACACCCCCAGTCGCAAAAAGCCCCGCACTGGTCTGCAACACAGTCAGAGAGTGGAAGGGAACAGGGCGAAGTGCCACTGGAGGTAATTGATCAGCCAGCAATCAATGAGAACTTGTTAGTGGTCGTCAACTGTTTGGACTTGGCCATTTCAGGCAGGAATCTGAGCGCTGCGGACGTGCACGCGGAGCGCAGCACATGTCGGAATAAGCTTTCCTCTTTCTGCTCCTCCACCCACCGCCATACTGTTATGTGACTTTCCTCCACCTTCAGCCGCGCGCCTTCACTTTCCCAAGCCTGTCCTGAAAGTCTGCCTTCAGCCGACATGACATCCAAAGAAGCCAAATGTGACGCAGTGGAGAGCAGGAGGCGCAGTCCTCTGGACCTCCTGCCTCCTCCTGCCAACTCCAACAAGCCGCTGACCCCCTTCAGCATCGAGGACATCCTCAACAAGCCGTCCGTGAAGAGAAGCTACAGCATCTGCGGCACAGCTCAGCTCATCTCGTCCTCTGAGAAGCACCGTCCGTCCGGCGTCCCTCTGTCCAGCCGGGCCCTCCTCACGCAGACCTCCCCGCTCTGCGCGCTGGAGGAGCTGGCCAGCAAGACCTTCAAGGGTCTGGAAGTCAGCGTCCTGCAGGCTGCGGAAGGTAGGTGTCCAGGCACCACGCAGAGATTTTATTTCTATTGTCTGTAAATGCTGATGATTTAAAAGCTCTGGTTATAAAAAGGAATTCACTTTTTCCTCCCAAGTCCAGATAAGAAGCCGGTTTCCCTCCAGGGCCTTTAGTCTGTCTCTGTTTCCAGATGTCTGGAACATTTCAGGCCCTGTTCTCCTCCAGACTCCGCAGCTGTCCTGGTGTTTGGGTGGCTCCAGCTCAGACTGTAACCCGGCTCTCCCTCTCCCCCCGCAGGCCGTGATGGCATGACCCTGTTCGGCCAGAGAAGCACCCCGAAGAAGCGCCGGAAGTCCCGGACTGCCTTCACCAACCACCAGATCTACGAGCTGGAGAAGCGCTTCCTGTACCAGAAGTACCTGTCCCCGGCGGACCGGGACCAGATCGCGCAGCAGCTGGGCCTGACCAACGCGCAGGTCATCACGTGGTTCCAGAACCGCAGGGCCAAGCTAAAACGGGACCTGGAGGAGATGAAGGCCGACGTGGAGTCGGCCAAGGCCGTCGGCCAGGTCCCGCTGGACAAGCTGGCCAAGCTGGCGGACCTGGAGAAATGCGCCAACGGCACGCTGAGCCACGCGCGCGCAGAGTCCCCCGCGCGGCCGGGCCAGCAGGAGCACGAGCTCGCGCAGAAACTGCGGACGTCGCCGCTGTCCCCCTTCTCAGACCCCACGAGCAGTAAGGAGTGCTCAGAGGACGAGGACGTGGAGATAGACGTGGACGACTGAAGCGGGTCCCACGGAGGACGTGTCAACTCCCTGCTTATACTGTACTCCACAACTCTCCATAACTCTCCACAAATCTCTGATCATGTTCCAAAATGTTTGGACTTTCTGTCAGACCCGTTTATTCATAGCGAAGCATGAACGCAGAAGAAGAAATATGCAGCGATATTTTACAGTGTATTCATGAGAAATCTGACTTCTGTTGGTCAAAGCAATATGCTCTGAGAATAACACGACTGATGTGTGATTATTATTATTATTGTTATTATTATTATTATTATTATTATTATTATTTCACAGTAATTATTATTATTATTTTACAGTATTTTCATGCGAATATGCGACATAATTGCATTTAAACTCACACACACACACACCTGTCCAGTTGCAAGGCATAACCGCATAAACCTCCGACCACACACACACACACACACACACACACACACTGCTTGCATGGAAATGCATGATTTGATTTGTGATTATTATCTATTTATTTGACTTTTTATTTAAACATTTTCATTTGGAGCCCAGTCGGCTTCCGTCGTTCCTCCTCTTCGCCGTTCGGCTGCGGGAGGAAGAGGTCGGACACGCAGCCAGCCCTCACACACACACACACACACACTCCGCAGCGGTTCTTGCTGCAGGACTGTTTAGATGATTTCTTTGGATACAGTAGATTTACAGTAAAACTTTGTTATGTTTTCTACACCTGGAAGTGCCTTCCTAAAATCAGGACATTACTGAAAACCAATGCACAGACTGTATTGTAAATAGGCTACTATGGGAATAAAATGTCTTTTCAGAAGATTCTTTTATGTCGTAATTCTTGAATTTCCTTTCAGCTTTTTAGGTGAAGAAAGGAGAAAAAAAAAATCATTTTTCAGGCCGTCTTGTTGCCAGATCTGCTCGTGATCCACCATCCTGCCTCCTTTGTGTCCTTTTCTCTTTTCTTTTCTCCTCTTCTTCTCCGCTGCGCCTCTGAACATGTTGGCCAGGACTTCTGCATCCTTCCTTTCACACCCTAAATGCGTGTCGTGGCTTTTTGACCCTAAGACGTGTTTCTCAATTCGTGCTAAAAATTTATGTGAGAAAGAGAAATCTGGTGCCGGGAAAAAGGCGAGGAACCACAAAACCAGCGAGTTTTGGGCCAGTTTCCCGTGAGGAGGGTGTTTTTGTTCTGCGGGACTGCGCCGTAATTCTGCGGAAAGCATGAAAAGTGCGGACAAATGAGCTGCGTTCCCTGATGGGCCGCGCCACAAAGGAGCAGGCCGCCCCCCCGCAGACACCCATACTGGCACAAGTGTGTCCCAGCGCACAGAAAGGACGCAAACGTTTGGAGGCCATATGGTTTCAGAAATTTCCTCACAGTTTCAGACAATTTGATGGATCGAGTTTAGGCTCCTTTTAAACTGTTTAAGTGGGAGGAACAAAGCCGCAGCCTCCCCTCTTCTGCGGCTCTTCATGTCTGGCCCCTTTCTGCGTTTTAAACAAGTCAATGAATTACAATGAAGACCCCCCCCCCCCCCATCTCTCCTTTCTGTGAGCTGTTTGTCTTTATCTGCTTTTTAGTTCTGGAATAAAATGTCTGACTTGTGTTTTTTCCAACCTGGAGCTGCTGGACTGTTTTCAGGGTTAAGTGGGGGAGACTTTGGGACATTTCTGCCAGATCTGGTTAGGCTGTCTTTTCTTTCTTTTCTTCACATCTTTTATTTCTTTTTCTTTTGGCCTTTTTTTTTTTTTATTTCTTTTGTCTTCAGGAGTTTAATGAAGCTGAAAACATGGCGGCTGAAAAGACGACCTCCCGTTTAACTCTCTTTGTCAGACAGAAAGGAGAAGCTGAGCTCCTGACTTGTTTTATACTGTTTACTTTTTATTATTATTTCTTTAGATCACGAAGAGAAAAAACAGTTCCACATGAATAAGTTAACATGCCTGGAAGCATTTAGTTTGACTGGAATTATTTCTGTAAATTAGGCCTGAAAAATATTCTGCAGAATTTATTTCATCTTATTATTTTGTGCTTTTTACAGCTATAAACATTTCTAATTATTTTTATAATTCTTTATCAGTGTAGATGTCAATAATTGTGCTCAACTAAAAAAACACAGAATTACACAAAATAGATAATTTAATAAAGGATGTGTCTTAAAATAAAAATAATTAATGTTTTTATTTCTTCTTACTTCATTATTTTAGAGGCTAATAATCACATATTTACATTGTTAAAGGAAAAATAGAAGCTAAAAGTGTTTAATTCAGATTTCTTCAGCTTTAACTTTCCATTAAAACGTTACAAGCAAAAGTGAAAAAAATCAATTCAGTTCTATTATTTTCCAGAGTGAAGACATCGTTCAGAGCTTTGCTGTTTGGGAATCTGCTCAGAAGGAAGCATATTTATGAAGGGAGGCTGGCTAACTTTATGGATTTCTCTTGCTTATTTTATGGGGTTTGTCAGGCAGACCGGCGATAAGTAATCCTACAGTCTGAGGGACCACTTGGTGGTAATTAATCTGGAGGTCTTAAGTGTATTTCACTATTTCACTTCAAGATAGAAAAAAAAATCACTACTTCAATCGTCCGGAAAATTGAAGTTTGATGCATGAGTCCCTACTGAAACAATAGTGTGACCCCCACCCCCCCTTTATTTATAAATTTCTTAATAATCTGCTGTTTCTCTTTTACTATTTGCACCTTGTGGAAAACGGTGCAAACAGAGTTTGATTGATCAGTTTAATGTTTTCCATCTTGTCTGGAAAAAACCGCAGAAACACCTAAAGATAATGTACATCTGCATCATCTGTTTAAAATCTGTTCACCTCAGACTTCTTCTTCCTGATGTTATTATTATTATTATTATTATTATTATTATTATTATTATTAAAATAATAATAATAATTATTATTATTATTATTACAGATGCTACTCATATGAGAATTAAATATGTGGATGACTTTATCTTCGCCCAGAGTTAAACCACTCTATATTTCTAAATAGAGCTGAAACGCAGAGTTTTAATCAGAGCCTTCCTGTGGAGCCAGTTAATACTTCAAACTTCAATTTTACGGGCGATTGAACTAAGCATGTTCCTGACAGAATTGATGTATGTATTAATTTCCTTTAACTGTTGATTAATTAGGCTGCGCTGAAGGCTCAAATGGAACGGTTTATTTCAGAAATTTGCATATTAATCAAATTCTAGTTGATCATTCAAATAATCAAGAGGGTTTGATTTTAGTTGCTGAAATCAGAAAAGACGGAGAAAGAGAAGAAATAGACCCTGCTGGGGCTCCAGAGCTGCTGCATGTGCTAAAATCTCATGTCTGGATGGAGTCAGGAGGAAGATTTGCACCAAACTCTTCATCCAGTTTCATTGGAACAAAGGTTAATTATCTTAACAGCACATCAACATGAAGTGTAGCTTCTAAATGAGCAGGAATGTGTAAAAGAAGCAGGAATTTTTAGGACAGTTAAAATATTCTCAGATAGAAAAGAACTTTGGTTTATATCATGATAGTCTGAGAGGTCTGAAGGCAGATCACAGACAAACTAAGATGTTCATTAAAACAATTTTTCTTTATAGAGTTGCATTTAGACCTGCAGATTTGCCTCCGTGACGATGACCGGCCCTGAAAATAGATGCAGCCTAAATGGCAGCATCATTAAAGATCAATATTTTTTATCAGAGATGTGAAGCAAGACTGTCAACAAAATCCTGCAAAGGGAGCAGATGGACAGACAGACAAGTGTGGACAGCTCAGCTCCAATCAGCTGCGAGTCGCTGCAGATCAGAGGACGTCAACGGGATGGAAGTCCTGAAAATCTTTCCTAAAAACCCAAAAGACTAGAAAAGAAAAAGGAATAAAAACAAAAAGGAAGAGAAATGAACTCTAACCGTTTGACATTTACCAGCAGCGAAACCAGAACAAACTGGACTCTTTCAGCCGGAAGTTTCACAACTTTTCCCAAATAAAGAAGAGTACACCGTCCTTCCCCTGCTAGAGCACGGGAATGTGGCTCTGTCCACGTGCACGGATTTCTCATGCACTGATGCCGCTGCTTTAAAAGCTGCCAAACTGGGGAGACTGGGAGTTCCCTCCCGGTAGCCAGGAAGCTGCAAAGACACACACCTGCTGATATGCATGATGTCACATCCAAAGGCCACACACACACACACACACACACACACACACACACCCACCAGCTGCAAGTGGAACTAAAAACATGCATCTCTGGATCAGCTGCGGCCGGACGGCGTGCGGTTCCTAACACGGTACCTCGCTTTAGTCCTGCATCGGATCTGGAGCAGGCTGGTCCCAACAGGACACCGTTGCAGAGCAGGAATCTTCCAGAAGTTAGGGTCGTTTTCTCTGAGCAGTCCGGAAGGGTTCCTGCAAGGCTCAAACGGAGCAAAGATAGATAGATGATGATTATGACTGATGCAGGAGGCAGCTGATGGAAAACCTGCTGAAATCTAACAGGAGACATTTCTCAGGGAGGAAGCAGACGTTCATTGCTGTGAGAGGAGTTACTTAGACGTCTGAACCACTCGGTGATGAAACTCCAGCAGAACGTCAGAGGCTACAACACACTCCTGTCAGTTCAACCTGAGGGTCGCTTCCAACAGGAAGGAGGAGAGGAACCAAGCAAAGGGAGGTGCAGGGGATGCTGTTTCTCACAAGCAGAGACCCCTTCTGGCTTGGACCGAGCGGGGACTGCATCGCAGCCGGAAGGCCTGGCGTGGCGTGGCGTGGCGTGGAAACTGAAGCCATCAATCTGCAGCGTGGCAGCTTCAGTGTGTTTTACTTCCATGTGCGTGAAGATGGTGAGACTGGCTGGATGTCGTCTGGAGAAGGAAAGCGTGGAAATATTAAATTAAAACCAAAAGAAGAACATTTTGCAGCTTGAGAAGTCGACTGACTGGAGTTTTACAGAACCTGCTTGGAAAGTCTGAGCTGATTTCTTCCTAAACTCTGCTCCCACAGTTCCATGTTCAGGGCAACAACATGAATATATTTTCATTCTGGGATGCAGAATATCTTTAACCCACGAGAACCCAGCGGGACGTACACGATGCCAAATTCTGATGCCTGTCGGCTCCTTAATGTCACCAGAAAGCAGAAACGTGTTAAAATATCTCATGGTAATAAACAGCAAATATCTCTTTTTATCTTATATTTTGTTACAGGGACAAATAAAGACCTCATCTAAAAACAGTTCTTATCTGATCATTTTTTCATGGGTTGGTTCTTAAATGATTAATTCACTTTAAGATTTTTTTTAATGTATTATTAAATAAATAGGGAAGAAAAATGAAAGGCTGAAAAATGTGGATAAAATGGTCTGATAGAACTTCTAGAACACCGACTGGACCTTCGGTTCTGGGCGGGTTCTATGGAGCTTCTAGAAGTTTATTTTAAAGTCGTCGTTGGAAAGTTCTGTCAGACGCTGGCGCACACGCACACGCACACACACACACACACACACACACACACAACACGTTAATTTTTGTAGAGCAAAGCGGTAATGTTCCTGCGTCACTTTGACCCAGAGCGGCCTGTAGAGTTATGCAAATGTGTCTGAAACCAAACAGTTGCAATAAAGCGAGTTTGCATCTCCTGTAACGTCCGTCACTAACTGGAAAGATGATCTGATGTCTCACAGGTCATGGCAGAATAAACCATTCCAGTTTCATAAAAATCAATGTTAAAACTAATTTCTGTTCATTTTTTCTGAATACTGCAGCAATCTCAGAGTCGTGGTCATGTGACGAGGTGTCGTTAACCAGGTAAGTAGAACGGTCTGTACTGGTTTGAGTCCCGGCTCCAAGGGGTGAGGGTTAACTGCTCACAAGGTCACCTTACTCACAAGACTTTTTTTTTTTTTAATCAAATCCACCATAATTAAAATTTAAGGACAGTGCAGAAAACTCTGCCCAAGCTGCAGCAATGCTGTTCCTGATGAAGCTCAACTGACTGAAATATCAACATATTCGGCCAAAACTAAAACCAAAAAGACTCTTTTGTGTTTGATGAGCTCAGACTAACCAGGAAAAGACCAAAATATAAGAGATCACATATTTTGGTGCTGTCTCGTTTAAATCTGGTTTCTTTTTGCCTTATCAGTTCTAAAACTAAACTAATCTGAAGCAGATTCTTCCAGAAAACGTCATGTTTCATTATGGCTTCGTAGCACGTTAAGCTTCAATCTCCGGCTTAGAGCGACACCTGGTGGACAAAGTAGGACATTTTTGTTCCTTTAACTCTGAATGTAAAGGAAATTCCTCATAAAAGCTGTTTATTGTGATGATGATATTAAAAGAGAAAAAGGATTAGTATGATGATATTTGCTGAGGATACAACTTTAATTTGTTCGGTCAAGATATGAAATGCCCTTCCATTATTGATAGAAAGAGAATTGAAGTTATTTGAAACCTGCTTTATAGAAATAAGTTGTCATTGAATGTATCTAAAAATAAATACATGGTATTAGGAAAGAGAAAAGAGTTACTTAAAGAGGTAAAATTAAGAATAAATGGAACTGAAAGAGTTTTTCATGTTAAATTTCTGGATTATAATAGATTCCGAATTAACCTGAAAACATCATGTACATTGTGTTGAGGTTAAACAATAACAAAAAAAAACAAAACAAAAAAAAAAAAAAAAGATATTTTGTATATCTAAAGATGTATTAACAAATAAATGTTTGTCCATACTTTATGGTACCTTAATTGTTCCGGCGCCATGCTTGCAAAGTTAAAGTCTTACTAGAACGAGTTATTATTGAAATAATAGCAACTGTGAATGCCCATTTATTGAACTATGCTGAATGATTTAAATGAAATTGCATAAGTATAAGAAATTGAAAAAAAGCACAAGTGCCATTTTTTCTAATTGCCCCACATGGGGATTGAACACATGAACCTCTGTATTGAAGCACCCTGACTTACTCACTACACCACTAGTACTCTCAACTGCACTTTGGAAAAAGCATTCAATTTTTTTCCAATTGGGATGGAAACGCCTTTTTTTCCACTTCCAGTAGGGTATAATTAGCAGGATTGCAAAAACATGTGCAAGCTTAAACTAAACTCCAGTGAAAATGTGAAAGACTTTGTTCAATGTGAAAAACTTTTTTTTCATGTGTTTAAGATTTATCAAAGTGTTGAAACGTTGCAGGGAGCATTGTTGGAACAAATCCTTCATTTTTAACTGAGACATTTGCAAATAAATTCCTTTGCTCTTTCAAGTGTGCAGCTGAGACCAATAGTTCACATGGAGCTGCCTGCAGAACTGCATGTCATAACACAAGCAACAGCAAACACAGGACAACAGAGCTATATGTCAAATGCTGCATTTGAACCCGTGCCTTGAACCTGTGTACCGGTGCACAAAATGGTCCAATCGCTGAGCTGACTTCCGTTTTGTCCAATCACTGGAGAGGATTTTAACATTTGGCAAAAATGTAAATAACTTGGGAAGTTTACATGTTAGAAAGACCAAAAGTCATAGCACATATCTCCTGAATGAGCTGAACAGTTTGATATCTGAATGGTTGAAGTGAGGCAAAAGGTGTAGAAGAAGTAGCGTGCCAAGCATTTTGCAGGAAAGACAATGGGTACGGGAACTTGATGAACCGGACTCTGCAAATTGGTGCAGAGTTCTGAATCCCTGTTGAAGCAGTTTTCAGCTCATTATGCAAAAACTGACACATTGAAGAGCTGAATCTTTGCATTGTCCAACGCATAGTGGGTTTGAAAAGACTTTCATCCAATCACAAGGCTGAATTAATTTTTTACAAAATGCTAATATCTAAAAAAAAAATTACAAAGATTTGAAACAACAAAAGTCCTAGCACACATCTCCCGAAGGAGCTGCAGGGTTGGAGATGTGAATGATTGAAGTGACCTGAGAGGCGCAGGAGGAGTAGCAATTAGAGGCAATTAGAAAGAATGTCAGTTGTGCTTTTTTTTTTTCCCAATTTCTTATACTTATGCAATTTCATTTCAATCATTCAGCATAGTTCAATAAATGGGCATTCACAGTTGCTATTATTTCAATAATAGCTGTTTCTAGTTATTATTATATGTTGTTCCGCCAAATTTTGCCGTGCTACTCCTGCGCCGTTCAAGTCACTTCGATCATTCAGATCTAAAACTGTGCAGCTCCTTCAAGACATGCGTGCTACGATTTTTTTTTTTTAATTTTAAATCTTTGTAGTTTTTCAGATATTTAGCATTTTGTAAAAATAAATTCAGCCTTGTGATTGGATGAAAGTCCTTCAAATTCAATCCAAATTGGACATTGAAAAAATTCAGCTCTGCGATTGGTCAGTTTTTGCATAATGAGCTGAAAACAGCTTCAACGGGGGGTTCGGAGCTCTGCATCGGTTTGCAGTGTCTGGTTCGTCTCGGTCCCGGTCTCCATTGTCTTTTCATGCAAAATCTTTGAAACGCTACTCCTCCTACACCATTTGTCTCACTTCAACCATTCAAGAGTCAAACCCTTCAGCCCTTTCAGGAGATATGTTCTACGACTTTTGGTGTTTGTAACATTTAAACTTTTTAAGTTATTCAGGTTTTTGTCAATGTATTGAAATCTGTTCCTGTGATTGGACGAAATGGAATTCAGCTCAACGATTGGTCCATTTTCTGCACCAGTACACAAGTACGTAATGGTATACAAGGCAAGGGTTCAAATCTCATATTAAACATTGTGTTGCATGGTGGTATGTCAGGTTTTTCACCCAGAGTGTTGTGTACTGGTCCATCAAAATGCTTTAGCTTTAGATGCAAACTGTGCAGTTGAAGTATGGGCAGTCTGCACATGTAAGATAACGGCTGTGAATGCCAGTCTTGAAAAGTTAAACACTTAATACGAAGTGTTTATATATTGTAAAAATTAAACTGTGCAGAAATGACGGTTCAATTTTAAATTGTTAAAATGCTTCAAATGAAACAAAGTGGTCTTTCCTGCAAAATGTTTCAAACGCTACAGTAAAATATTAGTTTTGTTGTTAAAATGCTTCAAATGAAACAACATTGCTCACAATGAACGATAAAGTATTTAACTGATTACACAAGCAGTTCTAAATGGTTTTCTGCAATGATTAATGTAGTTTAACTACAGTTTAACTCAGAATTTTAGTTGTATTTACAAACTATTTAAAATAATCATGGCTTCTTGACACGTCACTTCGACACTAGGGGGCAGCAGCACACCACTGATGAATGCAGCCAGCAAGCGTGTCTGTTACATGAGATACTCATTGAAAAATTAAAGTAAATCTAGCAGCTTTCAGCCTCAACCAGCGATGCAAGGTGCAAATCCCATTGATAAACGTTGCAGGAGAATGAGGGCTGTCCGCACAACAGAGAAAGTGTCAAACTGACAAAAGATGGGGGACGAAAGGGTGACTATGAAGAATGCAACATCACTCTGTTTTCCAATAAAAGTTTGTCTCAAACAGACATCTTCATGGTGGAAGCTTTAAGGTCAGTGGTGATCGAGACAGCCTGCACAGAAACAGTGTGTGGGGAAAAATGGTTTGAGGATTACACAAATGGACTGCCATTAAGTGAGTTACACAACATAGTGGATGAAATAAGTGCAAGGCCATTTAGATTTGATGACGGCAAACTTATTAATTCCACAAGAAAAATGACTGCCAGCAAAAAAAGGGGAGACCAAGTGCAAAATAGAAACTGAGGTTGTCTCAGCAAACATGCCAATGCTTTTAAGCAAAGCCTCACTGAAGAAGGCAAGTGCTGTGTTGGACATTGTGAATGACAAGGCGACAATGTTTAAACAGTTAAACTTGAGTTAAAATCTACTAAACATACAGTAGTCAGGATAAAGAGGAAGCAAGTGAGACTCAGAGGTGAAGAGGAGATTCTCATTGTAAAAGATACCAAGATACCATGAGCGCCAAAGAAAAGGAGAAGACACTTTTGAAACGACATAGTTAGTTTGTGTTAGAAGAAAGGCTGCAGAAGCTATGGGCACTCAAGATAAAGAAAGTAAACGCAATTCTCATAAACATTGTAAAGCACTATGAAATGTGAAGAAGGTACGGTAAACTAACACAAAGCAGTTGTAGGTCTTCCTATGGCTTCAAGATTAAAATATTTGAACCAAATGTGTGATATCTACATACTATTGACCACTTTACTTGCTTCAATGCAGGGAGTATAGTCACCACAAAGAAATAAAAAGAGATAGGTAGTTTATCAGTGGCTCTTTGTGACAATGGAAGTGAATTCACTAATGAAGTAAAATAAGACATGGCTGAAAATTTTTGTTTTGAGATAAAACTACAGCAGCCTACAGCCCATGGAGTAATGGCCTTTTGGAAAGGCAAAAACTCACTGAAATGTTGTTGAAAGTTAGAAAGACAACTGTGACTGGAAATTGGGCACTCATTGCAAAGAACTTCACAACATATACAGCTTTAGCTCATACCAACTAGTGTTTGGTTAGAATCCAAACCTGCCCTCAGTGCTCAATGATAAACCCTCCGCCCTGGAAATCACTGTCAGCTTCTGGGTAACTCAGCACATCTCAACACTACATGCAATGAGGAAATCCTTTACAGTGGCTGAATGCTCTGAGAGAATCAAAAGAGCTCTTCGCAAACAACAGTGGCCAGTATATGACAGGTACTGTAATGGTCTTAGCAACAGTCTTAGAAGACAAAAAGTTTTTCTGTAAAAATGTGTTAAATTGCAATGGTTTAGGTGTGGACGTGGTGAAGGATGGGTAAGATTTGAGCAGTCCCCGAAACAGGGTGAAGAGAATGGCTGAAGGCCAGAAGGTGTAGCTGTTGTCGGGAAAGAGGAGCCTGGATCCAGTCGCAATTTTAAGGATATCCAAACATCCTATCAACAGAGAAGAGATGAATGTGAAGGCTGGGGAGTCACAGTGGGATCTAGAAGTTAATCAATGAGGGCTGAAAGAAAAAACCTCAGGTCCCAACAGGTATGACACAGGAAACAAAGTCTACTATAAGAGGGTGTACTGTTATGACTGGAAAAAATCAGGGATCAAGATGGGTCAAGATGGTGCTGTAGTATTTGTGAGAAGAGTTGGTATTAGGGTGCGTCAGACCAGACTGAGAAAAGAGGATGTCCCATCAACCAAAGAGGACAATATAGAAATAAAACAAGAAAAAACACTGTTGAAAATCCTGCAGCTGCACCAGCAGCAGATCTCTGTGAACCTGAAAGTGATGATGAAGAAGACACAGGGATAAACAATGAATCTTGAAATGCTAAAACCTAATGATGCACCCCCACAGACATAAGGGCCATCTGCAGGAGGCAGTTTTGTTCAGTCTGAGATACCACAAACTCAGGCAAGAGAGGAAGGTCTTAAGCTGAAAATGTCATGTGACGGTTCCCTTCGGCTTCTCAAGCTTCCCTGTTTGTGACTGTTTCTCCTCCCTCTCCACCTGCTGCTGCACCTAATAAGAAGCACGCCTGTTCCTCATCACCACCATTATATAAGCAGTTCACTCCATCTTGGCAGTTACCAGATCGTCGTCGATCTTTACCTCTGAGTTCCTAACTGTAGACAGTTTGTGAATAAATCCTGTACCTTTTTGACCGTTCGCAACTTGAGTCCTCTTTTTTCCGAAGGAAACATGACAGAAAACTGGCCAAGTGGGCCACTGACCAGAAAAAGTGATAAATTATAAAATTCTCTCTTTTTAAAGATGCATTGTGTTACTTTTTTTTACCTTAAAATTCAGCATCCCAGATGTGTTTGATGACATAGTGACATCTATCATGTGTATTTTTGGAGCCGCTGCTGCCCAGCAGCATCCCGAGGCTGAGAAAACGACACTATACAACTTTTACATCCAGGACGCAACGTGACTTTTAGGTTCGCAGTATACTGAGGAACTGGATGTTCTGAACAAGTAACGTCACTGATTCAGCAAAGAAATGCAAGAAGATTAAAAGACAGAGACAAAAAAGAGTCATCGTAAGATTGTGTTCTCCTGGCTGGAGAGAGCTAACAGGTCAGGTAGGATGTAAGATTGGCGCTGAATTAGCCATCGATAGGGGGCGCATTACGGGGAAAATGGCCAAAGTTCTGTAGCGTGTATTGAAAGGCATATTTCAGTAAATTATTAGCTGATTATTACAACTTGTGTAGTTATTTGATGTTTCTTCCAGTTGTAGTGAACGCTGGCAACATGACGCTGCTGTTTGTGGGCCACGCATATTTAAATGATTGTTAATGACTTTTTTTGTTCTAACCATCAGCTTTTAACCTCATTAATCTGCTAAAAATGAGGACTGACCAGATCTGCTTGTTGCTCTCTGGACTATCTTCTCGTCCTACCTGCTGCGGCATGTATCCAGTCTTTTCCAGTATTCCGCTAAGGAGATCCTGCAGCTGTGTCCACCGTCAGAACTGTGCCTCCATCTGGACATCAGTCATTTGTCCTCGCAGAGATTTACCAAGAGATACATCCACCGGGATTTACGCCGCTCCTTTAACTTGGATAATACTAAGGCCATAAAATCCTTCTGGTCCCCTTCCTGTCTGCCCCGCTCAAACGCCAACGGGACTGTCAACCAGAGTGTGCTACCCACCCTTCAACTAGCATTCCTACCAGTTCTGGTCTCATTTTCCCTTGACTTCAGTCTGTTAAACATCGGCTCTCTAATGAGCAAAGGTCATCTCACCCAGGATTTTCTAATTGACCGCAAGTTTAATTTCCTCTGTTTAACCGAAACTTGGCAGCATCTGAACGACTTCTCTCAACCTAGTGGCTCTGGTCGTGGTGGTGGTCTCGTGATAATTTATCGTGACAACTTGAAAGTCCTGTCAGTTTCTGCTCCCACTTTCAATACTTTTGAATTCCATGTCTGAGCCGTCACCTTATCGCAGTGGAGGGGTTTGTGTGTCCCGAAGATCCTAGCAGCTATGTTGTCGGGACTTTATGCCCCTGGTAGGGTCACCCATGGAAAACAGGTATCTAGGGGAGGGACCAGACCAAGTACAGCTCATAGACCTCTATGATGACGACGAACATGGGCATAAATGTTCCCTTGCCCGGACGTAGGTTACCAGGGCTCCCCTTAGGAGCCAGGGCTGGGGCACGAGAGCAAGCGTCTGGTGACTGGGCCTTTGCCCATTGCTCGCACAAGAGACTCAAAAGGGTTACATGGGCTCGGCCTTCCGTGGGCTCACCATCTGTGGGGGAAAGCCGCAGGGGTCGGGTGCAATGCGAGCTGGGGGACAGCAAGAGGCGGGGATCCTGGCGGTCCGATCCCCGGCTGCAGAGGCTGGCTCTTGGGACGTGGAATGTCACCTCTCTGGTGGGGAAGGAGCCTGAGCTTGTGCGCGAGGTTGAGCGGTTCCGACTAGATATAGTTGGACTCACCTCGACGCATGGCTTGGGCTCTGGAACCAGAACCCTCGAGAGGGGCTGGAGCTACTTCCACTCTGGAGTTGCTCATGGTGAGAGGCGCCGAGCAGGTGTGGGCATTCTCATCAGCCCCAGCTTGGTGCCTGCACGTTGGGGTTTACCCCGGTGGATGAAAGGGTAGTTTCCCTCCACCTCCGGGTGGGGGGACGGGTCTGTGCTGATGCACCGAACATCAGTTCAGAGTACCCACCTTTTCTGGAGTCCTTGGAGGGAGTGCTGGAGGGTGCTCCTTCTGGGGACTCCATTGTTCTGCTGGGGGACTTCAATGCTCACGTGGGCAATGACAGTGAGACCTGGATGGGAGTGATTGGGAGGCATGGTCCGTCCCCCCCCCCCGTAACCAAATGGTGTTTTGTTATTGGACCTCTGTGCTCGTCATGGATTGTCCATAACGAACACCATGTTCCAACATAAGAGTGTCCATATGTACACCTGGCATCAGGACTCCCTGGGCCGCAGTTCGATGATCGATTTTGTAGTCGTATCGTCGGACCTGCGGCCACATGCGGAGGGGAAGCTGTCAACTGATCACCACCTGGTGGTGAGTTGGCTCAGATGGTGGGGGAGGAGGCCGGTCAGATCTGGCAGGCCCAAACGTGTTGTGAGGGTCTGCTGGGAACATCTGGCAGAGTCCCCTGTCAGAGTGAGCTTCACCTCCCACCTTCAGCAGAGCTTCAACCATGTCCCGAGTGAGGTGGGCAACATTGAGTCTGAATGGGCTGTGTTCCATGCCTCTATTGTTGAGGCGGCCAGCCAGAGCTGTGGCTGTAAGGTTGTTGGTGCCTGTCGTGGCGGTAATCCCAGAACTTGTTGGTGGACACCAGCAGTGAGGGATGCCGTCAAGCTGAAGAAAGAGTCCCAATCAGGCCTTCTTGGCCTGTGGGACTCTGGAGGCAGCTGATGTGTACCGACAGGCTAAGCGGCATGCGGCTTTGGCTGTCGCCAAGGCAAAAACTCAGGCATGGGAGGAGTTCGGCGAGGCCATGGAAAAAGACTTCTAGGACGAATTCGGGACGTTGTGGGTCGGTGGAGGGAATACTTCGAAGACTTCCTCAATCCATCCAACACATCTTCCGATGAGGAAGCAGAGCTGGTGGACTCAGGGGTGGACTCTCCCATCTCTGAGCCTGAAGTTGCTGAGGTGGTTAAAAAGCTCCTTGGTGGCAAGGCCCCAGGGGTGGATGAGATCCACCCAGAGTTCCTTAAGGCTGGATGGATGCTGTGGGGCTGTCCTGGCTGACACGCCTCTGCAGCATTGCGTGGACATCGGGGACAGTGCCGCTGGATTGGCAGACTGGGCTGGTGGTCCCCCTTTTTAAAAAGGGGGACCGGAGGGTGTGTTCCAATTACAGGGGAATCACACTCCTCAGCCTCCCTGGTAAGGTCTATTCAGGGGTCCTGGAGAGGAGGGTTCATCAGATAGTCAAATCTTGGATTGAGGAGGAGCAGTGTGGTTTTCGTCCTGGTCGTGGAACAGTGGACCAGCTCTATACCCTCTTTGGCATCCAGGAGGGGGCATGGGAGTTTGCCCAACCAGTCTACATGTGCTTTGTGGACCTAGAGAAGGCATTCGACCGTGTCCCCCGGGGGCTCCTGTGGGGGATACTCCGGGAGTATGGGGTACCGGACCCCCTTGTACGAGCTGTCCGGTCCCTGTACGACAGGTGTCAGAGCTCGGTCCACATTGCCGGTAGTAAGTCGGATTCGTTTCCGGTGAGGGTTGGACTCCGCCAAGGCTGCCCTTTATCACCGATTCTGTTCATAACTTATATGGACAGAATTTCTATGTGCAGCCGAGGTGTTGAGGGGATCCGGCTTGGTGGCCTCAGGATTGGGTCCCTGCTTTTTGCAGATGCCGTGGTCCTGTTGGCTTCATCTGGTCGTGATCTCCAGCTCTCGCTTGAGCGATTCGCGGCCGAGTGTGAAGCGGCTGGGATGAGAATCAGCACCTCCAAATCTGAGACCATGGTCCTCAGCCGGAATAGGGTGGATTGTCCTCTCCGGGTCGGGAGTCAGGTCCTGCCTCAAGTGGAGGAGTTTAAATATCTCGGGGTCTTGTTCACGAGTGAGGGAAGGATGGAGCGTGAGATGGACAGACGGATCGGTGCGGCGTCTGCAGTAATGCGGACTCTGCGCCGGTCTGTCGTGGTGAAGAAGGAGCTGAGCCAGAAGGCGAAGCTCTCGATTTATCAGTCGATCTACGTTCCTACCCTTACCTATGGTCATGAGCTGTGGGTTGTCACCTAAAGAACGAGATCTCGTTCTTTACCCTGAGGTTCCTCCGCAGGGTGGCCGGGCTCTCCCTTAGAGATAGGGTGAGGAGCTCGGTCATCCGGGAGGAGATCAGAGTAGAGCCGCTGCTCCTCCACATGGAGAGGAACCAGTTGAGGTGGCTCGGGCATCTGGTCAAGATGCCTCCTGGACCTCCCTGGTGAGGTGTTCCAGGCACGTCCCTCTGGGAGGAGACCCCGCGGGAAAACCCAGGACACGCTGGAGGGATTATATCTCTCGGCTAGCCTAGGAACGCCTCGGGATCCCCCCGCAGAGTTGGCAAATGTGGCTGGGGAGAGGGAAGTCTGGGCTTCCCTGCTTAGGCTGCTGTCCCCGCGACCCGACCACAGATAAGCGGCAGAAGAAGAAGATGAAGTATCAAAAATAAAAGACGCCTCTACTATAACCGGAAGCTCCCCTACGATAATATTTTCAACAGTAAATATGTCACAGCTCTCTGTGCATATAGTCCATTTGGAAAATGTTTTTCATAAATGTAAGTGGTCTTATGCAAAATCCAATTAGCCTCAGTTCAAGACTGATCTGAAAACCTAAATTGGAACTGAAAAAAAATAAATAAAAAAAAGAAAGAAAAAAAGAAGCATTTTTAATGCCTTTGGATGATTTTGTTTGAATATTTTAAATGTACCCCTCATGCTATATTTTATTGTGTTTCCTTTATGTTACTTATCGATCTAAATGTACTCAGCTCTCAACTTAATGAGTTATTTTTATTCTTATGCTATGTACTTTTATGTACTCCTTGTCAATATTGATAGTAATGCTATGTACTTCTATGTACTCCTTGTCAATATTGATAGTAAAATGTCTTCTCTGGTTGAGCAGACAAGCCCAGTTCTTAAGAAGAGAATCTGACTATTATAATACAATCATAATATATATTATATATTTTAATTAAATTTCCCTTTGGGAATTAATAAAGTATTTTTCATTTCACTATCCTCGGTGTCTTTGTATGTGTTGCAGCTTCAGAATGAGATCATACTGTGTGAATCAGATTTCTGTAAGAAGCTGCAAGACCAGGCAAGAGGATAGAATATTTCCATACGTGAACTTCACTTTGTAATGTTCTTCTAACAAATAAAATTGAAAAAAATGTTCTGAGCTTTCAGCCTTATGAGTTAGTTCTACTCACACAAATGTTAGATTTCATTTTCAGACAGTTCGTTATAGTCCTAAAAATAATCATGTATGCGAACGACACGTCTCTTGTGCGACCACGGGAACAGTTGCGCAACACTTCCTAACATAGACATCATATAACATAGACGCCGCATAGACTGTAGCATCACGCTACATGAGCTGACGTCTCATCGCGCCGCCATCTTGGATGGGTCTCCATGCGCTTCCAAAGCATTTATCTGTAGGGTGTAGGTCCAGCAATAACTTCACCAAGTTATGCCTGATTTTTCCTCACAGTTTGGTTTGTTACAAAGTGCAGAGATATTGTTATGATACAGATCACCGTAAAACATTAAAATGCTACGTGCTTTTATGCTAAAATATTTTTTATAATGCTATTTAAGATACATGGTAGCTGCAATATAAATAAATGAATAAATGAAAAAAAAATATTGTTGCATTTGAATTTATCTATTTTTTATCTGGTCAAATAAATTATTATTCAACCTTGTGAAATGTAATTCAACACGATCAGTTATGGCAAACCGAATGCTGAACAAAATACAGGAATATTGACAAGGTAGCATAATTACCTCCGCTAAGGAGGTTATGTTTTTACCGGCTTTATTTGTTTTTCTGCTTGTGTTCAAGATAACTTAAAATGTTATGGACGGATTTTCATGAAATGGTGGTGATCCGGATCGCCGTTTGGATCCGGGAACTTTTTAAAGACCTTGGCGGAGGTTTACACTCTTCATGTGTTTTTATGGGTAACTTCTTAATTTCACGGTTTTGATACAATAATGTGTTTGTTTTAAGACTTTGTCCAACTGTATCTCTATATTGATAAATTAATAAATGTAAATAAAAAAAGAGTCAACTGTAGTCAAGAGACAGCAGCAACTATTCCTGTATTTTGTTCAGCATACGGTTGTGATAACCAGCGAAATATTGAAAGCAGATCGTGTGGAATTACATTTCACAAGGTTGAATAATAATTTATTTTACCAGATAAAAATAGATAAATCCAAAAGCATCAATAAACAATCAAACATGTTAGTATTAAATTCATTTATACATTAACGTCTATGTATATCACAGACTGTGTATATATGTCTATGTATATTATGTCTATGTCTCACAACGCCTCTTGTGTCGCAGACGTGACGTCATCAACGTTGGCGGTATTTCCAAACGGAGGCAGGTCGTGTTGCTTTTCTTCTGGTGGATAAAACTAGTTAACCTGATTAATATGGTGGGTTTATGGATCCTCACTAACCCTAGTTACTTAGTATGTTTACGGATCAACATGTCAGGCCATGTTTTCTTTTAAGAACAGAGTATCAGTGACGTTAATCGCTACTTTTCCATGGCAGAAAGTCTTGATCTCGCGGTCCGGTTCTTCTTGCAGCCTTTTCTTTGTGTTGGAAGGAAAACAGATTGTTTTGTGTCTGTTCAGGCTGAGATGCCAGGACAGCTGTCAGAGGATGCTGAGGCCGAGCTGCTGGAGATGTGTGAGCAGCAGTTTATCCACCTGGAGCAGGTAAGCCCAGATCTCCGCCTCATCATGCAGGAGGAGGATCTGCCTTTTCACCTGTTTCTGTTTGCTGCAGCTTCAGAATGAGATCATCATGTCGGAATCAGATTTCTGTAAGAATCTACAGGAACAGGTGAGATAGTTTTTTTCCCCCCTTTTTGCCTCTAAGAATACATTTAGGTGTACATTCAGTGTTTTCTGGAAGCAGCGAGCGGCCATGCTCGACTATTATTCTTCTTTTTAATAAATTAGTTGTGGTGAAATAAGGACCGTTTTGTCGTCATGACGGGAAAATGAATGCTATCTTGAGACGACGGGAGATAACGAGATGTTAAAGTCGAGCTGAAAGGTGAAGTCTGGTTTCCACACAGGTGGCGTCTGCAGCAGGCCGGCCGTGTAGCTGATGTCTGCTTTGGGACTCCTGCACAGTACAAAGTTGTTCTGATGGTTCGCCTCAGTTCCAGCATGTGTTCCCTCATCATTCATTCAGCCACAGACTCATAAACAGAAATAAATATATAATATATATGTTTGTTTGTCTGTGCATTCAGCGAGTCGACCCAAACACGTAATCACCCTCTGACTGATCACAGCGGAACTTCGTGTTTACCTGCTGACGTTCACCTGGCCGGTGGGTTTACCTGCTGACGTTCACCTGGCCGGTGGGTTTACCTGCTGACGTTCACCTGGCCGTGTGGGTTTACCTGCTGACGTTCACCTGGCCGTGTGGGTTTACCTGCTGACGTTCACCTGGCCGGTGGGTTTACCTGCTGACGTTCACCTGGCCGTGTGGGTTTACCTGCTGACGTTCACCTGGCCGGTGGGTTTACCTGCTGACGTTCACCTGGCCGGTGGGTTTACCTGCTGACGTTCACCTGGCCGGTGGGTTTACCTGCTGACGTTCACCTGGCCGTGTGGGTTTACCTGCTGACGTTCACCTGGCCGGTGGGTTTACCTGCTGACGTTCACCTGGCCGTGTGGGTTTACCTGCTGACGTTCACCTGGCCGTGTGGGTTTACCTGCTGACGTTCACCTGGCCGTGTGGGTTTACCTGCTGACGTTCACCTGGCCGGTGGGTTTACCTGCTGACGTTCACCTGGCCGTGTGGGTTTACCTGCTGACGTTCACCTGGCCGGTGGGTTTACCTGCTGACGTTCACCTGGCCGTGTGGGTTTACCTGCTGACGTTCACCTGGCCGGTGGGTTTACCTGCTGACGTTCACCTGGCCGTGTGGGTTTACCTGCTGACGTTCACCTGGCCGGTGGGTTTACCTGCTGACGTTCACCTGGCCGGTGGGTTTACCTGCTGACGTTCACCTGGCCGGTGGGTTTACCTGCTGACGTTCACCTGGCCGTGTGGGTTTACCTGCTGACGTTCACCTGGCCGGTGGGTTTACCTGCTGACGTTCACCTGGCCGTGTGGGTTTACCTGCTGACGTTCACCTGGCCGTGTGGGTTTACCTGCTGACGTTCACCTGGCCGTGTGGGTTTACCTGCTGACGTTCACCTGGCCGGTGGGTTTACCTGCTGACGTTCACCTGGCCGTGTGGGTTTACCTGCTGACGTTCACCTGGCCGTGTGGGTTTACCTGCTGACGTTCACCTGGCCGTGTGGGTTTACCTGCTGACGTTCACCTGGCCGTGTGGGTTTACCTGCTGACGTTCACCTGGCCGGTGGGTTTACCTGCTGACGTTCACCTGGCCGGTGGGTTTACCTGCTGACGTTCACCTGGCCGTGTGGGTTTACCTGCTGACGTTCACCTGGCCGTGTGGGTTTACCTGCTGACGTTCACCTGGCCGTGTGGGTTTACCTGCTGACGTTCACCTGGCCGTGTGGGTTTACCTGCTGACGTTCACCTGGCCGGTGGGTTTACCTGCTGACGTTCACCTGGCCGGTGGGTTTACCTGCTGACGTTCACCTGGCCGTGTGGGTTTACCTGCTGACGTTCACCTGGCCGGTGGGTTTACCTGCTGACGTTCACCTGGCCGTGTGGGTTTACCTGCTGACGTTCACCTGGCCGGTGGGTTTACCTGCTGACGTTCACCTGGCCGTGTGGGTTTACCTGCTGACGTTCACCTGGCCGTGTGGGTTTACCTGCTGACGTTCACCTGGCCGGTGGGTTTACCTGCTGACGTTCACCTGGCCGGTGGGTTTACCTGCTGACGTTCACCTGGCCGGTGGGTTTACCTGCTGACGTTCACCTGGCCGTGTGGGTTTACCTGCTGACGTTCACCTGGCCGTGTGGGTTTACCTGCTGACGTTCACCTGGCCGTGTGGGTTTACCTGCTGACGTTCACCTGGCCGTGTGGGTTTACCTGCTGACGTTCACCTGGCCGTGTGGGTTTACCTGCTGACGTTCACCTGGCCGTGTGGGTTTACCTGCTGACGTTCACCTGGCCGTGTGGGTTTACCTGCTGACGTTCACCTGGCCGTGTGGGTTTACCTGCTGACGTTCACCTGGCCGTGTGGGTTTACCTGCTGACGTTCACCTGGCCGTGTGGGTTTACCTGCTGACGTTCACCTGGCCGGTGGGTTTACCTGCTGACGTTCACCTGGCCGTGTGGGTTTACCTGCTGACGTTCACCTGGCCGGTGGGTTTACCTGCTGACGTTCACCTGGCCGGTGGGTTTACCTGCTGACGTTCACCTGGCCGTGTGGGTTTACCTGCTGACGTTCACCTGGCCGTGTGGGTTTACCTGCTGACGTTCACCTGGCCGTGTGGGTTTACCTGCTGACGTTCACCTGGCCGGTGGGTTTACCTGCTGACGTTCACCTGGCCGGTGGGTTTACCTGCTGACGTTCACCTGGCCGTGTGGGTTTACCTGCTGACGTTCACCTGGCCGGTGGGTTTACCTGCTGACGTTCACCTGGCCGTGTGGGTTTACCTGCTGACGTTCACCTGGCCGTGTGGGTTTACCTGCTGACGTTCACCTGGCCGTGTGGGTTTACCTGCTGACGTTCACCTGGCCGTGTGGGTTTACCTGCTGACGTTCACCTGGCCGTGTGGGTTTACCTGCTGACGTTCACCTGGCCGTGTGGGTTTACCTGCTGACGTTCACCTGGCCGTGTGGGTTTACCTGCTGACGTTCACCTGGCCGTCTGGCTTTGTGTGGGAGCATCCTGCTTGCCATGTTCAGACGTCCGACAGTAGAGCCCCTCCCACTGCTGCAGGTTAAAAAATTCAGACGTTTCCAGGTGAGACGATTTGATTCTCAGCACTTTGAAGGCGTGACGATAACAACGACATGGCCGTGGTGGCCTGCTGCCACGGCTGAGTCAGTGTGGGGGGGACTGCAGCCCCCCTCCCAGACACCCACAACCCCGCTGTGCTCCTTCAGAGACAGATTGCTGCATCCACAGTGTGAAGGAGCTGCAGGTCCATGATTCCTGCAGGAGTCAGTAACTCTCCCAGAAGACCACAAACACATGAAATAAAATCCAGCTCATCCGTGTACGTACTTATTATTCCTCAGTTTTATAGTCCTCATATGTACGACCCGTCGGTTTCCAAGTGCCAAGATACGGAGAGCAATTGTTTAATTATTACGAGAAAATCATGTGGAAAAACACGAGAGCATGGCCGCTCTGGGCTTCCGTAGTGTTTCAATCAACATAAGACTTCAGCTAAAGCAATCATCTTCTTTTTAAAGTGTTGTGTGGAAACATTTGTTTGTATTTACGTGTGTGGTGTGGAGAAGAGTCGTTGCTGCCTCTAACTGAACTGTGGCTTCGCACTTTGAACAGTCAGTAAACAGACTGATGGCGTCCGAAGCTGAAGTCAAGCAGTGGCTCGCAGAGGAGCCCAAATGTGAGTCCTGCTTACGTCGTCATAACTTATGTCCCCGGCAGATATTTGAATTATTAATATCAGAAATCACAATTCTAGTTTCCAGACATTAAAGTGTCTCTATGATGCACATTTCAGTCTATTTTCATCTGAAAGTCCAGAAGGGCCAGAAATAGTCAATCATTTTCCACAAACCACTTCGTTCATGTTGTATTGATCCTCTCAGATCAGCCAGAAACACGCCAACAGAGAAGCTCCGCCCTCGTCCTGCAGGCTGCATCTGATTGGTCGGTAGTTACACTGAGCAGTGGAGGTGGGCGTGGCTTTCTTCTCGTGAACGTGCACAACCTGGAGAAGATGACCAGTCACTGAGTCCCTCCCCGGGACGTCAGTAAAACCAGTCGTTTCCGGCGCCATGGAAAGTGGCGATTTTATTTAAAACGGCGGCGATCACATGTCTGATGAGGATTCAGCTCTGTAGGCGGCTCAGAAAAGTAGACATGGCATCATAGAGCCGCTTTAATATCTGATGCAGAATTTCAGATTTTATTTCAGCTTTATTTAAATTTATTTAAGTCAAACGTGGGATTTGTGATGTACAGCATCTAAGGTATTAAATTTGATTGAAATAATGAACATATTTCTCTATTCCACCGTCCAGTGCTGGCAACAAACTCTGAAATTTTACTTCACTCCGGGAAAGAGGAGGTAGGTTTATGCACAGTTGCTCTCATGTTGCGGTCGTTCTGCAGCGTGACTGCTAAATGAATTCATGCCCCTACCTTGCTCTTTGCAGATGCTCCGGCTGCGCTCTGAACTGGAGATGGTCCTGTCTTGTTGTGAAGCCAAGAGAGACAATCTGTTAGAGACAAAAGAGCTGTGTGTGTCGTTAGTCTGGATGTTCCATGACTTATTATTCTTCTTCAGAGACATGTTTATCAAAAAAAGCTGAAACCCTGAAGAGACTTTTTGTTGCTGCTTGTGTTTTGTAGAGAACAGAAATGGCTGGAGGAAAAGAAACAGGTTCTACTCGCCGCCACTGATCACGCTGAACAAATTAAACTGGACAGAGAGAAGTCATCAGAGCTCAAGTGAGTCTGACGGCGAAGTCAGCCAAAGGAGCTGGATTATATTCAGATGTCAGAAAGTACACAGGAATACGGCTGAGTGGTACATCGAATACTCAACCTGTCCCGAGAAATTTTACATGCAATGCTTAAAATGTCTGAATCGCAAACTCACAGCATCATCGGGGTTTACAGCTTCAGCTTTTATAACTCCTCCGTTCAGAAGTAATTCTCGAAATTCATAATTGTGGGCGTGTCCTGATGATTTGGCCGTTTTCCACCAGTATCAGCTCGTCTTAACTGAACTCGGCTCGGCTTGGAGGGTTTTTCACTCGGCTTTTGTCCCTGTTAACCGGTACTTTTCCTGTAACTCCTCAGCCCAGGTTCTAAGCGAGCTGAGTCGGGTTGTGTGTGACGTCGCCAGACTGCATGCCGCTTATTGGTCAGGGGCGCGTCCAGTCAGAAGTCAGGGAGTGACATCACTGGAAGAGCGACTCCAGTGGTTTACGCGACAAGCAATGGTGCAACAAAAGTCTGTTCCGTGGTCCAACTCTGAGGTGGAGACATTTCTTTGGTTGCTGAGGAAAGGATACAGAGGGAACCAGATGGAGCGACACGAAATGAAAACATCTATCAAGAGCTTTCTGACTCAGTGTCTACGGCTAGCAACAGAGTTTCCAGCAATGTCAAGAGAAGCTGGAAAAGCTCAGAAGTGACGTTCGGCAGGTTAAGGGTCACGATGGTTGGAGTGGATCAAACAGACGAGACTGGAAGTGGTTCCAACAGATGGAAGGGTTTATGGTCAGCGACCGGCGAGCCGCAGACCGAGTAACAGATTGCCTCTAGGTCCTGTGTTGTTAGAGAGCTTGTCGTGCACAACACTGACGTCACAGCGATTTCACACAAACCCCGCCCCTTTTAGACCTGGTACTAAACTGTAATGGAGAAGAAACCGGACCAAACTGAGACGAGTTAAGTTGAGATGAGCTGGTACTGATGGAAAAGAGGCAGTAGACCGGTACCCGGTATCCGCTGCAAGGAGGAGGAATGTAGAACCACCGTGGTTAACTTTGCTTCAGCCTGCCTAACCCCGTAAGCTGGTTAGCTCCTGTTAGCTCGGTTAACTGCTGTTAGCTCGGTTAGCTCCTGTTCGCTCGGTTAGCTCCTGTTCGCTGGGTTAGCTCCTGTCAGCTCGGTTAGTTGCTGTCAGCTCGGTTAGCTCCTGTCAGCTCGGTTAGTTGCTGTCAGCTCGGTTAGTTGCTGTCAGCTCGGTTAGCTCCTGTTCGCTCGGTTAGCTCCTGTTCGCTCGGTTAGCTCCTGTCAGCTCGGTTAGTTGCTGTCAGCTCGGTTAGTTGCTGTCAGCTCGGTTAGCTCCTGTCAGCTCGGTTAGTTGCTGTCAGCTCGGTTAGTTGCTGTCAGCTCGGTTAGCTCCTGTTAGCTCGGTTAGTTGCTGTTAGTTCGTGTTAGCTGCTGTTAGCTCAATTAGCTCCCAGCTACGAGCAGGTCAGAGTTTGATGAATGTCAATCAGCCACCCCCACCCTCACCAAAAAATATATCAGTTGTCGGTGACATCGCCCGGCCTCCGTGGAAATGTTCGAGATGAAAGTAATACAATTATAAAGTAGTTTTATTTGATTTAAGCCTTTAAATGTTATTTATGGAATAGACCAGGTATTCAGCATGTCCATGTGTCTGCATTCCAGTGTCCTGCAGGACATCAAAACACAAATCCAGAAGATGAAA
>NC_136621.1:3670353-3731314 GCF_933228915.1 Telmatherina bonti
CAGTGGTACTGAAGCAGTTAGATAAAGAATTTGAAGCAGCCGGACTCTCTTGGAAAGTCAACTTAAAAGATTTTAGTCTATGTTAAATTAAATATTTATTTTATAAAACTGCAACTTAAGATTTCACAGATATTCTTGTAATTCAGGAACAAACGTTGATCGCCAACATTTTTACTTCGCTGTCAGAACATCCCAAACGGTGGTTGTGAGTTTATCTTCAGGCTTACGGTGAAAACATTCAAACAGAACAGATTATTCCAACAAGTCTGAATGTAAACACCTTTATGTTGCAACAAAGTTGTCTAAATAATAAATGTAAATGTCTTGCACCTATTTTATATTTAATAAATGAACTTAGATAATCAATCACTTGTTACAAATGGAAGCAACTAACAAACTGGTTCCAGTTCTCTGGATTTGGAGCTGATTAAACCTTCATAAGTAAGATTTTATAGAGAAGAATTAAGAACTGAAGAAGAAATCTGCAGTACAGAAACTCCTTTAGGAGTGTGTGCAAGATGCAGAAGCCAAACAGCTGCACAGATGTTCCGCAGTGTGAGAAACCTCTGACTTCATAGCTGCTTTTACTGCCTGAGGACAGATGACTCATGACAATGTCAGTCTTTTCTGACAACAGACAAACTTTTGTGTCACGTACAACTGCTTTGTTAAAGTGAATTTCATTTTAATCTGTTTATGCAGGGATGAATCTGTTAAAAAAAATCTGAATTTTGCATTTTCTGCACGAGAAAAGCTGATCTGGCATCTCAAGCTGCAGCTTCGCAACATGAGAGCAGTTTGCAAGCTCAAATGAAAACACATGCGTGCTACAAAGCATCATGTCTGCATTTTGCTGAGTCCTGTATGAATAGTCTGCCACCTCCATCTGATAGCTGGATGCACAAAAACACCACCAAACTCTTCACTACGAACAAAAGGCAGCGACTCCATGCATGCTTTGTTACTCCAAACGTATTAGAAATACAGTTCCTGCTAGAAGTGGATGGAAAGGACTAAATCCATCACTTTTTAAATCAAAGCTTCCTTTCAACCAGTTTGATGGGAGACGGTTGAGAGAAATCCTCGGAGGCACTGTGAGATGGAGAGAAGCAGCAGGCAGGAGCTTGTTCTAAGTACGATGCCAAGCGAATAACCTGCAGTCACTTCAGCGGTGAGCTTCCACAGCAGCTTGGAGAATAAGGCCAGCCTTTGTCACAAACATCTAAACCCCCCCGCGTACCCATAACCCTGCAGGCACTTACACAACGAATGAGATCAGAGTTGAAACATGAACACAGCAACACAACAGCATGCAAATGTGACTGACATGGAAGAAACCCAGAAGTGTGAGAAAGTTCTCGTTGGATGAGATCCAGGTTGAAGTCAGTCGAAACTGATGCATTCTACTGTTTTTAGGGCTTATTTGCTTGGAAGCAAATCATGTTTAGCTCACAGCACATAATCAGCATGACACAGTTACATCATCAGGTATGAAATGTACAACGAACCTGTCGAGTTTCAGAGAACAACCAACATGAAGCAAAAAGTTCAAGCGCTGCTGTTTCACAAGTCACTAAACTACTAAACAATGCTAAAGAATTTCTCCTCGGGGAAGAATAAAGTATTTTTATTGTATCTGAAGAAGCAAATGATAAAATTAGATGTTGGGAATTGAATGAAGTTTTATTTCCGGTATTAGGTTTGCACTGAAGTGCGACTTCTCTGAGGTTTGATTCCTTCCAGTGCTGCATTAAAAGGCTAAACTTATTTATTTAATGTTCCATGGGCCGATTCTGGAGGCTGTGTGTGATTGGTGAGACTTCATCCTCCCTTTCTGGTCATGTTCATCCCATCAGGCCTGCAGGGCTCCACCCACACTGGAGGCAGTAACAGAAGCAGCCGTTTGCAGGATAAAAAGGGGCCAGCAGTAGAGCCACACATCTCAGCCTCCTCCGACTCTCCAAGGCAGGCAGATCTCCAGAGCAGCCTCAACAATGAGCGCCATGTCGAGGACCAGCAGCATCTCAAGTACATATTCCGGACGTTTGTCTAGAGGCCTAGGTGGAGGCTCAGGGCAGAGGTTATATGCTTCAAGCGTTCATGGTGGAGCCGGAGGTAGCGGAGGCAGAATCTCTGTTTCCTCTGGTGGTTTTGGAGCTGCAGGTGGCGCCAGTGGTGGCTACGGCTTTGGTATGGGGGTCGGTGCAGGCTTCGGTGCAGGCTTTGGTGCTGGAGGTGGAACGGACCTCCACGCTGGGGCCAGTGAGAAAGCCACAATGCAGAACCTGAACGACCGGCTGGCCTCCTACCTGGACAAGGTGCGCACTCTGGAGAAGGCCAACGCCGAACTTGAGCTTAAGATCAAACAGTTCTTGGAAAGTAAAGCCGCCCCGTCTGCTCGTGATTACTCTGCTTATGAGGTCACCATTAACAACCTGCAGGATAAGGTACGTTTACAGCCACATGACTCGTCATTTCTCAGTCATATCAGTGTTTCAGTTTGTGACCTTAAAATGCACGCTCCATCATCACACAGATCAGGGACGCCATCATTGTTAATGGAGGAATTTTTCTGGCTCAGGAAAATGCAAAACTGGCAGCAGACGACTTTAGAACCAAGTGAGTATCAGGAAAAGACTAAGTTTGTGTTCAAGGCTGAAATAAGCTGCCTGGTTTACTGCTGCCCTGCAGATATGAGACTGAGCTTGGTATGCGCACGTCAGTGGAGGCAGACATCACTGACCTGAAGAGAATGCTGGATCAGCTGACACTCGCCAGATCAGACCTGGAGATGCAGATCGAAGGCCTCAGGGAGGAACTCATCTTTCTTAAGAAGAACCACGAGGAGGTGAGCAGCAAACGTGACTGATTTGGTTGAAGGTTGCATATATTCAGCTCAACAAGTCATGAAAGAAAACATATTTTCCTGCAGGAAATGTTGGCTATCAGGAGCCAGGTGACTGGTCAGATCAACGTGGAGGTGGATGCAAAGCCACAGGAAGACCTGACCAGCATCATGGCTGAGATCCGCGAGCAGTATGAGACGGTGGCTGCTAAGAGCCAGAGAGATCTTCAGTCCTGGTTTGATTCAAAAGTGAGATGAAGGAAAACTTTGGTTGTCACAAGTGAGTCCTTTTGGACTCATGACTCTGGGTTTCTCCTGTGTCTCCTGCAGACAGAGGTGCTGAACAAAGAGGTGGCAGCAAGCACAGAAAGCCTGCAAACGTCCAAGTCAGAAATCTCTGAGACCCGCCGCACATTGCAAGGCCTGGAGATCGAGCTCCAGTCACAACACAGCATGGTAAATGCTCCTAGTCTGGTTTCCTTTGCATTACTTACCATCTTCACCTTCAACTTATTTCTTCTTTCCTCTCGTCTTCAGAAAAAAGCACTGGAAGCCACTTTGGCTGAAACAGAGTCGCGGTATGCCATGAAGCTCCAAGGCTTCCAGATGCAGGTGGCGAACCTGGAGGAACAGCTAATGCAGCTGCGTGCGGACATAGAGCGCCAGAACCAAGAGTACAACATGCTGCTCAACATCAAGACACGGCTGGAGCTGGAGATCACAGAGTACAGGAGGCTGCTGGATGGAGAGGGAGGGTAAGGAGAGGGACATCTCTGCTCTCGGAACAGCCAGTTTGTTCAAACTTAATGCTTGCTCTGAATTTCTTTCTCTCTCCACAGTCTGGACAGATCAAATGTCAGCACAATTAAAAAGGTTATAGTTGTCACAGAGGAGATGTCAAATGGCAAGGTGGTCTCCTCGACGACCGCCACCTCATAACCCGTCTCACGCAGGAAACAATGCTCGGAGGCTGCAAATCCACCTGCAACATCACGACTTCCCTCAAAGATTCATCTGAATGCAATAAAACGTCTCACTTTGCTGACCCTAACTGTCTTCTATTTTTACTGGGATAACTCCAAAGAGTACCATGAAAATAAAAGTTATTTTTCATGTGCTAATAACATTATTAGTCTTATGCTGATGAGAGTTCATTGAAATACTTGTAATTTTTTTAAATATAAGGGTGTAAATGTCCCTCTAAATCCACTGATTATAATTTGAGGAGAAAATATATGCAGGAAAAAGCAGAAAAGATAAATAAAAATAATAGCTGTAACATGAAGTTGCTCATGGGCGATATCAGGCCAACATATTATAGACTAAATCAGAGCCGCATTCTCCCCAAAAGTACAAAAAAGCTAAAAAATGGCAAGCCCAGGCAGTGACAAGCAAGGCTTTAAAGCATGTTAAGCCAGCTGACAACCTGAGTTGCACACCCTCTGCAACATGAGTTTGTTAAGCAAATCATCAGATGCAAGTTCATACGCACCGAGCTGCAGGCTGCTGCATGTAAAATGTCGCGCAGTTGGATAAACAGGTCAGTTTCATGTTTGCTCCAGCTGGTTCACAACCTGAGAGACCACCAGGCTTCTAAGTAATAAAAAGTGTGGATAAATGGCCACAGGGATAAGGACATGTTTTATTGTCACTGCAGCAGACACCAAAGACATGCAGATTTTAAACCAGCAAAAACAAAATGTAAAATAAGCATTAAACCTAAAATAGACTTAAAATACTGTTTAGACTATTCACAAGAAAATTGCCACTTAAATAAATTCTGTAACAAAACACTTAATGGAAGTCCGTCACCACAACTCTCAACAATATCTCAAAATCTAGCAGTCAACAAAAGTTGTTCAACAATACATGGAGGATTTTGATCTTTGTAGTGTTTGGTACCCCACTGCTAGAGAGTACACCTATTTTTCACCAGTGAACCATTCATATTCCAGAACTATTTCCTTGTTAACAGCTCTATGATGACTGATTCACCGGAAACTAAAATCCATCCCATCACTATCAGTGACCATGCACTGGTTTCATTCACAAAAAAAGGAAAAGCAGTAATGAGAGGGGAAAAAAATAATTTTCATCAAATGAGAAAAAGAAGAGATCAAAATGATCTGAGCTTAGAATTAAATCTTTAGAAGATGCCTACATAGCTTCTCTTAAAAGCCAAAAACAAAGAGAAAATTATGATTTCTGTAAAGGATTCAGCAGGAAATATTTTCCATGATCAGAACCAGCAGAATAAATAACACATTTAGAGTCTTCTATAAAATGTTATATTCATCAAAAATTGATCGATCAGACAATAGCACTGAAGAATTCCTCAGTAACCTAAACCTTCCAAAGTTACAGCATGAACAGGTTAGTATTAGACTAAGTACAGGAATGAAAGGTATTAACTGTGGAGCATAAGATCAGTCTCTACGCTGACGATGTATCACTTTCCCTTCCAAACTCACAATCATCTCTTTCTCAGACAATCACACTCATCAATTGATTCTCATCAACGTTTCAATACTCCACTAGTCTATAACTACTGTTTTACCAATAAACTGCACTTTCCTGTCCCTCTGCCCCTCCTTGTCTTCTCCATCACCTGGCTTGTGGTGGGTGGGTGGGTGCGTTTGGGGTTGGCGGCAGCTGTTTGGCTGTGGTTGTTCCATCGCCTGGTTGTGGCTGAGGGAGACATGGGGTTGTGGAATGTTTGGGGGCCTGTTGGGTGGGCTGCTGGTCTGGCTCCCCTTGGGCCACTCTTGGAGGAGGGGGCTCTGGTGGTGGCGTTACACTGCCTCTGCCTGGGTGGGCTTGTAGCCGTCCTTGCACTGGTTGGCCATGTCTCCACGCTCTATGTTGTCTGATGGTTTCCTGGGACTTTGAGCTCTCTTGGTCCACCCCTGATCCTTGGAGGGGGCGTGGTAGCATTTGCATGATCAGTTTGCATGATTACACAACCCATCCTTAATATGTAGTTCCCACACACCTATGCACATGGGCGCACAGTCACACAAACATGCCCCGCAAACATCCACACATGCAGATGTGAAGGACTGTATTGTTTGTTCATGTTAATTGGACATTGAATGACTTTATCAGGCCCACATTTGAAGTTCAGCTGTACATTAGAAGTGTGATTTGCAAGATGGGGGGGGGGGGGGGGCACGAGGCACTTTAGAGGCACGAGCTCTAAAGTGGGTTAAGTAAATGTTAAATATGTTAAATATGGTCTTCTAGTTTAGTGTGATTGAATATTTGAAGGTAATGAAGTAAGTTCTGTGGCAGCTGTTAGCCACATAGTTTAAATAATTAGCTTAAATCTAATTGTGTCCTATGCTCACTGGTTCACTGTACATCAGCTTGTAGTAATGATAAGAACTATTTAATTTGCTGTACTGTAATTTCATGTACTGTCAGGAGTGCTGTTGAACGTGGAGTAACAAATAGGTTAAAGAATCCTCACAATTCTATCAACAAACTCATCTGCAGTATTTTCATTTCTTTCCTGTATAATATTTGATCTGTAAATGTTGGTAACAAAGCAGTAAATGCAGTGTTACCTGTTCTCAATGTTGTATGCAACTTATGTGATGCCCTAGCTTCAGTTAAATACATGCAGAGCCAAGGAAAGTTGGTGTCCGTGTGTTTTATGGACACACACCCATGCCTTGCCACATATACTGGTTGCTGCTCTGTACATAGCACTCGGTAGTTTTTCCTCTTGATGGTGTCTGTTGTGTTTTCTCTGAAGCTTTAGCTGCTTCTGTTTGTGTAAACGTGTAGAATTTTGTCAGATGAATGTGTGTTGCTGTGGATTTTTTTCTTCTTTTTGCAGGACTGGCTTGATCATTGCAGGACATTTTGGTTTACTCGACTTTTGGTTTCCTCTTTTTGGTATTTTATTCCCTTTTCTGTTTTAAGGACATTTGCTGCCAAAGCAGCTAGTGATAGCTTTAGCCAAATAGTGCTACAATGTTTTGTTTACATATAGATACCTGTGGGGAAAGCTTGGAATAATGCTCTGGCTCTGACCAGAAGTGAATTCCAGAGAAAATGTGTCATTTAAAATAAACCCAGAAGCAGTTCTTGGAATGTGCTGCATGCCTTTACTGATACAGAATGGGTGGAGTCAAAAGGGGTCAAAAAGAGAAAAGATCTGTACGTCACAAACAAACAAGAAACTTCAAATCAATTGGATGCCCTTTATTGGTTTTTGCTTGTGTTTGTGGTTTTCAATCCTCCACCTCATCCACATCCACATCGACAGTCTTGCTGCTCTGAACCACCTTTCCGTCCACCACCGTCTCCACCACTGTGATGACCTTCGTGACCACTGAAGAAAACACATGAAAGATAGATGAGTAAATTTCTCACATTTATAATGACTTAATGAAATGAAATAGAACTTGCTTACCTTGTTTTGTGCTGGAAATGGAGGGAATAGAAAAGATAAGAAGATTAATTTTTGTTATTTTGAAAGCCATCAGTGCTTGTCTCTGTTCACCAGGTCTCACCTCTCATCGTCCCCGTCCAGCAGTCTCCTGTACTCTGCAATCTCCTGCTCCAGGCGGGTCTTCAGGTCCAGCAGCACGTCATACTCCTGCTTGTTTTGGGCGATGTTTGCATGTATCTGGGACAGATGAACCTCCAGGCTCGTGACTGTTTCCTGGAAGCCTGCTAGTTGTGCAGCATAGTGTCTCTGAGTCTCTGCCAGGTTTTCTTCCAGAGATGCTTTCTGTTGAGGTGGCGGGAAGAAGTTAAGAGGTTAAACTTCAGTTTTCCTTTTTGTGTTTAGAAGGCATCAAACTATCTGGCTTTTCATGCAAATTTGTAGATCTTCTCAAACCACTCTAATGGAATTTAACAGGGATTTGCTGAGACAACCAGCAGTAAGAGGGCTAAACATGATGACAAAATGATCCTCAAAACTTCAGCGAAGGAAAAAACTGTAAAATAATTACTAAAACCAAAAGCTGCTTTTAAAATAAGCCATCATGGTTTCACACTGGCAGATGTGCATACGCTGCTCGAAGTACCATGCTCAAATGGGACTGCCGCTCAATCTGAAGCCTCTGAAGGGTGATCTTCAGCTCTTTAATCTCTGTGTTGGATGTCGCCAGACTCTCTGTATGTGTGATTACTTCCTGCTCCACGGCTCTGATCTAAAACAAAACATCAGGTGTTACTTTTCCAGTTTACTCCCAAGAACAGTCACTTGAAAGGTAAAAGCTGGAACTTCACTTCTCACCTTGTTCTGATACCATGACTCCAGTTCCGTACGGTTCTTGGTGATCAGTCCTTCATAGTAGTCCCTGATTTCTGTCATAGCCTGGTTCAGGTCTGTAGAGGGACAAGCGTCCACGGCGACATTAACCTGGCCGCCCATCTGACTCTTCAGCAGGGCCATTTCCTGCAGGGATACGTGTGATAATTCAGTCCACCAGGGCAAAGAGGCACAGTTATTTAGTTATTACAATGATGTGGAGAGATGTTAAAACACATCCCATGCATGTTCTCAGTTGTTTGAGCTGTGTGTGAGCTTGTGATTGAGTGTTGGACAAGCAGCAGCAATGAGCTAATGGAGGAAGAGAAGAATAGGTGGAAGTGTGCACAGAGAGCAAAACATTTAGAAAAGCAGAAACCTAACATGTTATTTCCTCAGTTTTATCAGGGGAAAAGCAGAGGTCAGCTGTCCTGCTGCAAGATGGATTTTTACCAGCTTAGGTCACAATGGACGACTCATACAAATACTGACAATTCTAAATAAAAAAAGTGCTGCTGAAAAGGTTGTTGATGCTGCGCTCGGTCCATTTATCCGCCTGTTTGGAGGTAAACCTTCAGCTTCTGTGCAAACAGAGACAACAATACATTCTGACCTGCGCCAGCAGTAAACCTGCTCTCACCTCCTCATGGTTTCTCTTCAACATGATGAGCTCATCCTTCAGGGACTCATACTGGCTCTCCAGATCCATCTTAGACAGGTTCATGTCATCCATCATCCTCCTCAGCCCAGCGGTGTCGGCTTCCACGGCCAGCCTCATGGCCAGCTCGCTCTCATACCTGGACAGTTTCATACAGATGAGAACAGGCCAGAGGGGCTTTGGGTGCTTCGTTAAGAGCAGAAGTTGTCAGGTAGGCATGAGTTCACACTCTGGGGAATGTGTGAAGTATCACCGAGGTGGCAGAGAGCTCACTCACTTCACTCTGAAATCATCAGCTGCCAGTTTGGCGTTGTCCATGTCCAAGAGTGTCTTGGCGTTCAGCTTTGAGGCAGCTCGGATCTGAGATAGAAAAAGCACAATGTAAACACAAGCGAACGGCAAAATGCAGCGAAGCTCCTGTTTTATATATTTGATAGATGCCAGAACAGAAATGTAGATTTGTACAGGATCATTTAGGCAATTTGGTTTTAATGGCAGAAGGTTGTTGAATGTCTTGTAAGGCTGGCGTGTTCGAGACGAGCTCTTTATGTGTCTGATAAGCACGAGCAAAATGTGCCGAGAGTGAACCTGATAAGAGCCTCCAGAATGTTTAACTTGCAGAACTTCTGGTTTATTGGCTTTTACAATGTGCTGCGCCCGCTTTCCATACGCTCATCATCATTAGTGTATGTATGGAGCGCTTTCACACCTTCAGCCACGGCTGAACAAAGTGCTGAGGCAGATCAAATAAAATATAACTCCAACAACGTAAAGCAAAGGAAATGCAGCAGAACGGAGAACAGGGAGGAACAACGTCTCCGTCTCACCTTGCCCATCAGCTCCTCGATGGTGACAAAGTAGCTGGAGTGGTCGTGGCAGACCACCGTTCTGCTCTGGTACCACTCTTTGATCTGCTTTTCCAAGCGTTGGTTCTCCTTCTCCAGGGTCCGCACCTTCTCCAGGTAGGAGGCCAGGCGGTCGTTCAGGTTCTGCATGGTGGCCTTCTCGTTGGCTCCAACATGGAGGTCGAGGCCATCGGTGAGGTTGAAGCCTGCTGAGCAGGTGGAGTAATTCATCTGGGATGAGATGCGGGTGCCGCGACCTCCTGCTCCTCCATAGACGCTCATGGTCTTCTGGTTGTAGGATCTCATGGCCAACTTGGAGAGTCTGGATCTGGACCAGGTAAGGATTACTGGAGTTGATCTTCAGTTGAAAGCATCACTTTGGTGTCCTACCAACTCACTATTTATAGTTGTACGCACTGAAAAGTGGGAGGGGCCAGAAGCCTTGTTGAAAGACGAGACACGCTGCCCTCCACCTCCTTCTATCTCTTCATCAGCGAGGGTGTGGTGACTGTAGGGGTTCATCCTCCCTTCCTCAGGTCGAACCCGTGCTTCCACATTTTCTTGTTCCCGCTGAGCTGCAGGCCACATTCTTGCTTGTTTGGTTGCTTAAAAGCTTTAAAGGCACAAAACATCTCATTTACATTTCTATGTTTTTGGAGAAACTCGTGAGGTGTTTTTAGATATTCATGGAGCCTAACTGCTCACGGCAGCGACAAAACTGACACATACCAGCGACAATTTCACCTCCGTGAAACTTTGCCCGAAGTTATTTATGTCACTTAGGTTTCACTTAAATCTGTTCAAAGTTTTATCATTTGGCTGCATTTCCATGTTTTAGCATCATTTTTCCAGCCAGTCTTTTTGATCCGGTTCAGAAGGTGATACTCACCATGTGTAGGGTTATTAATCCTGTCTTTTCTTTTCTTGGTTGACAATTTATAAAATATAAAATATATAAAATAGGTTATTTTCCACACATGTGAAATAAACATTTTAAATATTCACAAATATTTTTCGCACATCGTTTTGGTTGAGAAAAACTTTCTTTAATAACAGACTTGATTTTAATGTTTCACAATTTTTTTCACTTTTGAAAATGATCAAGTTGGCTAAATAAATTTATTAATAACTTACTGGTTATTCTTAAGTTACATTTTTTTTAATTATTATAATAGGGTCGTTAATATGTAAATGAAGGGGTAAATGAGCTGTTTTAATCTTTTGGCTCAGCTAACAGATCTGCATCCAGTAAACATGAACCTGTTGGTGTTTCTACTGTTAGCGTGTTAGCTAGCTGGTATCTCAGACACCTGCAGATAAAACATAAAGAAAAACACATTATCTTCCCTTTCAGTGTCAGCAGCCTGTCTTACCATCAGTTTCATACTTCAAACTTATGTTTAATGTTTTAACTTGGATATTTGTTCGATTCCCTTTAACTTTGTTTAATGAGTACTAAACACAACTTGTACCACTGGTAAAACTAAGAGATGGACTTCTACACCTTTACAGGTTTGTAATTAATATTGTAGCCCCCTCATGACAGCAGCACACAACCATGTCAGTAAAAAATGATCACCTTGTGGTTTTCTTTCCTGCTGTCTTAAGCAGCTGTCATGTCTAGCTGCTTTCCTCTGTAATTATTTCACACTTTTCCACTCAGTCACACTGATAAGCAGGGTGAGGCCTGAAGCAGCGATGACAGATGCTTAGATATGCACCTGAGGAATGCCAGTCAGCCCCTCAAACACCACGCTAAACGACCGATGAGATACAGCGCCTGTTCAAGGTTGGATTTCATGTTAGTTTGTTGATTAAAAGTATATCACAAAAAGCGCCTCATTTTCAGCAGTAAGTCATTTTTATTGATCGTAGATGAAAGTGATCAGGTGTAAATAATTCAAACCAGCCCTGGTCTATTTAAACGCGGCAGATTAATACTATTAGTTACACGTTTCTGTGTTCCATGAGAAAGATGTTCTAATGTCTGAGTCAATGCAGTTATTTCTCCTTCCAATTCAATTCAGTTCAGCTTTATTTGTATCGCGCCACTTCACAACATTGTTGTCACAGGACACTTTACATCCACATCATTTAGAGCCAGTTCATACATATCCTATAATAGAAACCAACTGATTGCATCGAGTCATGACTTGGATCCAATCCTCCATCCTGAGCTGCAGGAGGCGACAGTGTGAAGGAAAAAAAAATCTTCCAGCAGATTAATGGTTAAATCTGGCTTCATACTGAGAACATTTCAGTAATTCATCCCAGCCACGAAGCCTTGCAGCATTTGTTTAACTGGGACTGAAATGCTTTCTTTTCTCCACAAACCTGTTGGCCTGTCAGACTTTGAGTGAAGCAGCAACCTGATCACCATGACAAGCTCGTGCCACAACTTTACGTAGTTTACCATAATACATGAAAACATTTAGCCAAACACATGGTTTAACTGATCTTTTGTTCTTTTAAAGAGAGAAAAGGAAAAATGCTGCCCTGCCTGACTCCTCTAAGCCACACCAACACCCTCGGGGGTTTCTGCAGCTTCTCCCACCATCAGTCATGCCAGGAGGTGTGTTTGCATAAAGGAGGCGTGTCGGATGTAGTAACACTGCTCTGCTGAATTATTTCCCTTCAAGCAGCCGACTAAAGTGTTTTTGTTAGTAAATGCACGTGGGACAGCATCAGCATGAGAACGTTGAGATGTTTAATGTGGTGCAGAAACAGATTATTATGCAGACATATATCACACTCAGGATGAGGACACTGTATTAGCAGGCTGCGACATCCAGGACGACAAATTTTATTTAAACAACTTGACAAAATAAGTTTGCAAATAATAAAGTAGCTACAAAGTGTCAGCCTAAGTACTTGTAAAAATATTGTGGCATTCAGTCCACTTTCAGAGTGGTGAAAAGGAGTTTTGACCAATCTGTTTCTATGAAATGTTTGCTTCTCTGGAAGTTAATAAGTGAATAAATATACAAACAAAAAGAAAGCTGAATTATGCTTAGCTTCCATCTCCCTGCTTTGCATGTCATGTATGCATCTCCACCAAGATTAAATGTTTTCTTTTGGCTTTTTTTATTTTTCTGTTTCTGAGTTTTTAGCTTTACTGGATACGAAACACTCCAACAATCCAGTAAAACTCCTGAACAGCTTCTCTGTGTAAAACTACGGTAGTTGAGACCTCTCAACGGGAAAGGTTTGAATCAGGAGATATGAGGACGTAAAGTGGCACGGGATTTCTCTGCAGACAAACCATAGACTCTATATAAAATAATAAGTAAAGTGACAAACACAACGTCTCTCTGCTTTGCTAGAAACTTGGAATAAGTTCAGAGAAGCCATGGAGACCGACTAACGTCAGCTTTGAGGAGATTCTGATCCACAATCCAGAGGCTCAGAGGGGGAAACAGTGTGGATGGGGAGCCGCTGACCTCGTTTCGGGATGCTGTTGGTCAGTTAAAGGAATTTTTCGAAGACTTCCTCAAACCTACCAACACATCTTCTGACGAGGAAGCAGATCTGGGGGACGGGTCCTCCTATCTCTGGATCCGGGGTTGCTCAGGTGGTTAAAAAGACCCTTGGTGGTGGATGAGTTGGATGGATGGATGGATGAGATGGATGAGATGGATGAGATGGATGGATGGATGGATGGATGGATGGATGGTTGGATGATTGATGGATGATTGATGATTGATGGATGGATGATTGCTGGATGGATGATTGATGGATGGATGGATGGATGATTGATGGATGATTGATGGATGGATGGATGAATGGATGGATGGATGGATGATTGATGGATGGATGAATGGATGGATGGATGGATGAATGGATGGATGGATGGATGGATGAGATGGATGGATGATTGATGGATGGATGATTGATGGATGGATGGATGGATGGATGATTGATGGATGATTGATGGATGGATGAATGGATGGATGGATGGATGAATGGATGGATGGATGGATGAATGGATGGATGGATGGATGGATGGATGAATGGATGGATGGATGGATGAATGGATGAATGGATGGATGGATGAATGAATGGATGGATGGATGAATGGATGGATGGATCAGTCCATCCCTGGTGAATTCTGTTATCAGTATTTTTTGTTAATTGAAATAAAACTTTGACATTTATTCATTTCATTTCATTTTTCTATCCTACTTCCACTCAGGAGGTAAATCTCTGAAATACAACTTAAATCTCAAATGAAAGAAATATAAAAAAAAAATAAAAAAAAAACCTGTCAAGTTTAATAATTAACAACGTTAAACCTTGTCTTAAACACATGTGCTGTCTGCTGTCAGTGAGTGAAAGGGAAGATAAAAATTTTCTGGAACGATACGGCTGCAGCTCTAAACCTTTATGAAATACCGTCAACATTACTGCTGCAAAGGCCAACTCTGATTAAAGGAAGCAGAACAAAATGAGAGGTTTTTGTACAGAAAGTTCCGGAGAGTCTCCAAGACGGTCATGTTGGCCCAGTTTGGCACCATCTGTCCCCCAGCATGGTAACTGGAGCATATAAAAGGTTAATTACTTGTTTTGGTTGAGTATAAACCTTTGTTTCAAAGGTAAAATACATGAGAACAAACTCACCACAAAATCATTGAACTAATTTGTAATCAAGAAGCATTAAATAATGACTCTAACTCCACTGCCCACAGAAGGAAGCTGGAAGGTTAAAATTCCACCCAGTCTGCATGATTGATCAGGTATAATCCATACCATCATTGATCAGCTGTCACATCACTGAAACATGAGCAGTAAACTCAGATTGGAATGACACAAATAGTTTCTGCTTCTCTGCATCAGCCTGGTGTTTCTGTCACACAGGTACATCCTGCTGCTGTCGGCACAGAGCTCATGCATGTCCAGTGGAAAGGTCTCTTCATGTGTAGGTGACCGGACAGGAACGGCAGGCCGGGAATGTTTATCTGCCTGTATGTGGGTCCATTCAGCTCCATCTTAGATGTGCAGCTTATGAAACATTTAGATAAAGTATCTTATTCTGTCTCACCCAAGGACTGCTTCTGAAATGGGGTTATCTGCTTGTGCTTTTGTAGAGTTGGGGAGTTTGAGGTGTGTTGAGTATGGTTTGCATGTAGTGGAGGCCGTCCTGTCATCTCTGTGTTAGGTAATTAAAGTCATTCTTCCTTCCTTCAGTGAAATGTTTCTCATGCCAAAGGCTGCAACACCTTCTCAATATGCAATGCACTACGATCAGGTGTTTAATTTGCATTTTCTTTGAATCCTTAAAGCAGGTTTTCCTGAAAACTTCTTGGTTTCTCAAAGCTCAACGGTTTCTAAAGCTTCTCAAAGCAGGGGATTAAAATAGAAACGGCTCTTATGGCTGCAGAAAGATCTGGTCATGTTTTAAAAACCAGATTTTATTTAAATCATTCGTACTCATCAAGACTGTGAACAAGTCAGAGAAATAATATGTTCAATTTAAGCAACAATAGTCTGATTTTGCTCTTCAATTGTGCTGATCTCTCGCTCTCTCTCATGTATATATATATATATATATATATATATATATATATATATATATATATATATATATATATATATATATATATGTATATATATATGTATATATATATATATATATATATATATATATATATATATATATATATATGTATATATATATATATATATATATATATATATATATATATATATATATATATATATATATATATATATATATATATATATATATATATATATATATACATATATATATATATATATATATATATATATATATATATATATATATATATATATATATATATATATATATATGTATATTTATGTACATATACATATATACATATATATACATATGTATACATACATATGCCTTTCAGGAAGTTCGGTTTAATGTTTCATGTTTCTGACTGTTTAAAGTATAGAAAAGAAATCTTGAAATTCTCAGAGAAGGAAAGTTAGAGCTTTATTGAGAGCTGATGTGGAGTTGCAGCAGCTTGTCAAGTGACCTCACCCTGTGCAGTAGCAGAGATGTGCAGCTGAAGGGCGCCACCTAGTGGTAACTGCAGAACATGAGGTAATCTTATATATATATATATATATATATATATATATATATATATATATATATATATATATATATGTATACATCATATATAGAGAAAGATAAAGATGACCTCATGTTCTGCAGCTACCACTAGGTGGCGCCCTTCAGCTGCACATCTCTGCTACTGCACAGGGTGAGGTCACTTGACAAGCTGCTGCAACTCCACATCAGCTCTCAATAAAGCTCTAACTTTCCTTCTCTGAGAATTTCAAGATTTCTTTTCTATACTTTAAACAGTCAGAAACATGAAACATTAAACCGAACTTCCTGAAAGGCGTGACCATCAGATACATTCCCCAAGAAATGGAGTATGAAATGCAACAGGCAGGAAGCCATTAGAGATAAAACCAGCTGTGTTGATTACCTGCACTACTGGGGCAGACCAAGGTAGATAAACAGTTCTTTGTTTGCATATGATTCACTGCATGAATGATATAAAGAGCCCGTTTGCACAGCTGGTAAATCCTTCAGGGTGAATGTTTAACTGTAGAAACTGTCCACACATGGAGCAAGCACACAAACACATGCGATCAGGATCTTACTGAACTGCAGACTCGCACTACTGATGTGCAACCTCTGCGCATTTCTGAGTGAATGTTCAGTGATTAGATCCAGAGTCTTTTTCTGAGACGTTGCATCGGAGTGCAGAGTGAATAGCTGAGCAGGATGTGTCCATGGAGAGGCGTTGCATATTCACCAGAGTTCTTCTGGACCTGCTGCTCCACCTTAGTGAGTCACAGCTGCCCTCTCTCTGGTTTGTTCACTCTCCTAGCTGCGTGTCTGAAAGCAAGAGGTTTCCACATGAAGCTAGGCTTTTAAAAAACTTTACTTCTGTGGAATTCTACCAGACATAATAAAATGATCTGACAGGATAGTCACAGAGGCAAACCCTTCTTTAAAGGTCCGGGGTGACAAAGGTCAGTCCAGGTTAACCGCTGTGCAAAAGTTAACAGCATGTGGCGCAACACTTTGTTCAGAGCATACCACACAAATACAATTACAACAAAGAAAGGTGCCAAAGGTGATCGGTTCTCACCAGAAACATGTCTGTGTGGAGCTGGTGAAGCGGAAGACGGTCAGAGCGTTTGGGTGGATTTATATCACATGTGGTACCTTGATCATGTGACTAATAAAGTATGATAAAGAGCTTTATTCACCTTTAATAAAGGTGTCAGGTGGACCAGCTTTGCAGAGATCTTTTAGCATTCTTTTATCAAATCTATATAGTTTATAAATCAACTTTTTGTCTCCTGAAGATTAAATAAATGCCAAATGTGAAAAATATTGCTGTGGCATTCAGTTCATTTCAGTGTGTTTGACCAAGTGTTTATTCAATATTTATCACTTTGAAAGCATTAACCATAAATACAACACACACACACACACACACACACACAGACAGACAAAACATCATGTCTTCATGCAGAACTGACATGAGCTTCCAGCACACCGCTTTGCATGTCACACACTGAGCTTCTTGTGCACGACGACCGCTATGTTACAGCCGGCTCAAAGGCCGCAACAACAAGGGAGGCAGGCACAAAGCGGTTTACTACAAAAATAAACTTTATTAAAGAAACAAAAATATGTACCAAAGCAAGCCAAACGGAACCAGTTGACTTCCCTGTCCAAGAGACACACTGAGCTCAGGCTGGTGGAGCTCTTAAGGAGTGGCAGAGACCAGGTGTTACTCACCCCATCAGAACGGCTCCTGCAAAGACTTAAGGAAAAGTACAGGTGTGGCCGTCGCAATACACAGATTGTTTTTTCTGACTAAGTTAGACTGTGGGGGTCTTTATTTATCCACTCCATGTCATGGTGGATCTTATAATACTGAAATGTTTCACTGTAAGGCTAAAAAGTTGCATGGCACCAACAAGCAAAAGGAAAAGAAAAGTAAAGGGCAGCTTTGATTTGATCTGAAGTTTCCAGCAGACTCTTAGCTACATTGGGTCTTCCCCGTTTCACTCCGTCAAATACCAGGTTCCCACGTGAAAGTAAACAATTCACCACAGAAAACTGGACTCCAGTAAACACATCGTTCCACGGATAAAATCACACACCCATCAGCTGGAGCACGAACAACTGAAACAGAAATTTGCATAAAATGTCAATGTTATCCCTCCCGTGGGCTCACCATCTGCGGGAGGAGCCGTAGGGGTCGGGTGCAATGTGAGCTGGGCGGCAGCAAGGGGCGGGGACCCTGGCGGTCCGATCCCCGGCTGCAGAAGCTGGCTCTAGGGACGTGGAACGTCACCTCTCTGGTGGGGAAGGAGCCTGAGCTTGTGCGCGAGGTTGAGCGGTTCCGGCTAGATATAGTTGGACTCACCTCGACGCATGGCTTGGGCTCTGGAACCAGTACCCTCGAGAGGGGCTGGACCTTCTTCCACTCTGGAGTTGCTCATGGTGAGAGGCGCCGAGCAGGTGTGGGCATTCTCATCAGCCCCCAGCTTGGTGCCTGCACGTTGGGGTTTACCCCGGTGGATGAAAGGGTAGTTTCCCTCCGCCTCCGGGTGGGGGGACGGGTCCTGACTGTTGTCTGTGCTTATGCACCGAACAGCAGTTCAGAGTACCCACCCTTTCTGGAGTCCTTGGAGGGAGTGCTGGAGGGTGCTCCTTCTGGGGACTCCATTGTTCTGCTGGGGGACTTCAATGCTCACGTGGGCAATGACAGTGAGACCTGGAGGGGAGTGATTGGGAGGCATGGTCCCCCCCCCCCCCCCCTCTGAACCCAAATGGTGTTTTGTTATTGGACTTCTGTGCTCGCCATGGATTGTCCATAACGAACACCATGTTCCAGCATAAGAGTGTCCATATGTACACCTGGTATCAGGATTCCCTGGGCCGCAGTTCGATGATGGATTTTGTAGTCGTATCGTCGGACCTGCAGCCACATGCCTTGGACACTCGGGTGAAGAGGGGGGCGGAGCTTCAACTGATCACCACCTGGTGGTGAGTTGGCTCAGATGGTGGGGGAGGAAGCCGGTCAGATCTAGCAGGCCCAAACGTGTTGTGAGGGTCTGCTGGGAATGTCTGGCTGAGTCCCCCGTCAGAGCGAGCTTCAACTCCCACCTTCAGCAGAGCTTCAACCATGTCCCGGGTGAGGCGGGGGACATTGAGTCCGAATGGGCTGTGTTCTGTGTCTCTATTGCTGAGGCGGCCGGCCGGAGCCGTGGCTGTAAGGTCGTTGGTGCCTGTTGTGGCGGTAATCCCAGGACTCGTTGGTGGACACCAACAGTGAGGGCTGCCGTCAAGCTGAAGAAGGAGTCCTATCGGGCCTTCTTGGCCTGTGGGACTCTGGAGGCAGCTGATGGGTACCGACAGGCTAAGCGGCATGCGGCTTCGGCTGTTGCCGAGGCAAAAACTCGGGCATGGGAGGAGTTCGGCGAGGCCATGGAGAGACTTCCAGATGGCTTCGAGGAGATTCTGGTCCACCATCCGGCGGCTCAGGAGGGGGAAGCGGTACTCCATCAATACCGTTTACTGATTTAAACAGCTCAAGCACTCAGTTTTAGCATGGCTGCTAGCTCTCTTCCCACACCCCGGTCCCCTGCCTTTTCTTGCTCGGTGTGTCTGATGTTTAGCTACTCCTCCACCTCCTTTAGTGATAACGGTAGGTGTATTAAGTGTAGCAGCTTGGCAGCCTTGGAGGCGAGGCTCTGCGAGTTAGAAGCCCAGCTCCGCACTCAGTTAGGGAAGCAGTTAATCAGCAAGCCCCCATTAGCCAGTGCGGAGCTACCAGCCAGGGCAGCTAGCCCACCTAGCTGTCCCTCAGCAGTTCCCGCGCAGCCGGGAGCCGAGGCGGGCTGGACGACGGTCAGGCGGAAGCGTAGTCCCAAACCAAAACCCACTGGCCACCACCGACCTGTTCACGTTTCTAACAGATTTTCCCCGCTCGGTGACACACCCGCTGAGGCAGAAACCCTGATTATAGGTAGTTCCATAGTCAGAAACGTGGCACTAGAGACACCGGGGACCATAGTCAAATGCATTCCTGGGGCCAGAGCGGGCAACGTCGAATCGTATTTGAAACTGCTGGCTAAGGCTAAACGTAAATACCGTAAGATTGTAATTCACGTCGGCGGTAACGATTCCCAGTTACGCCAATCGGAGGTCACTAAAATTAATGTTGCTTCGGTGTGTAACTTTGCCAAGAGCATGTCGGACTCCGTAGTTTTCTCTGGTCCCTTGCCAAATTTAATCAGCGATGACATGTTTAGCCGCATGTCATCTTTCAACCGCTGGTTGTCTAGGTGGTGTCCCGATAACAACGTGGGTTTTATAGATAATTGGAGCGCTTTTTGGGGAAAGCCTGGTCTTATTAGGAGAGATGGCATCCATCCCACATTGGATGGAGCCGCTCTCTTATCTAGCAATATGGACTCTTTTATTAGTCAGCTAAATTGACAACTCAGGGTTGGGACCAGGAGGCAGAATTGTAGTCCTACACACTTTTCTGCAGCTTCCCACCTGCTGCCGCCCACCCAAAACCCCATTCCGACCTTATACAACTTCCCAGCAGTAAGAATTAAACAACACAAAAACACTTCTGGGGTTAATCGTGAAAACCTCATAAAAATAAAAACAATGGATCTAATAAAATCTGAAAATAAGACAATAAAGTGTGGCCTACTGAATATCAGATCCCTCCCAAATAAGTCTTTATTAGTCAATGACTTGATAGGTGATCACCACATTGATTTATTCTGTCTTACGGAAACCTGGTGACAGCAAGAGGATTATGTTAGTATTAATGAAGCTACGCCAGCTAACTATTTAAACTTTCACATTCCTAGAACTACAGGCAGAGGAGGTGTTGCAGCTATTTTTAAGTCAGAATTTTTAATTAATCCTAAGCACAAAACTAACTATAAATCCTTTGAATTCCTGACATTAAATTTATCTCATCCAAAATGGAATTGAGAGAAACCGCTCCTTTTAGCATTAGTGTATCGCCCACCTGGACCTTACTCCGAGTTTCTGACCGAATTCTCTGATCTCTTGTCTGAGTTAGTGCTGACTACTGATAAGGTCATTGTACTAGGTGATTTTAATATTCATGTTGACGATGAAAATGATAGTTTAAACATTTCCTTTAGCTGTATTCTAAACTCAATTGGGTTTTCACAAAATGTCCATGGAGCCACTCACTCTCATGGTCATACTCTTGATCTGGTTCTAACATCTGGTATTGAGACTGATAAGCTCAAAGTATTTCCTCAAAACCCTGTCTTGTCCGATCACTTCTTATTAACCTTTGAATTCACTTTATTTGATTACTCACTGACCAAAAATAAATTCTACTATAGTAGATGTTTATCAGACAATAAAATTACAAAATTTAAACAATCAATTGAATCAATTTTTTCCCATCTACCATGTGTTAGCATGACTGAGAGTCCCCCTTTAAGCCTTACTCCTGCTCAGATTGATCAACATGCTGATACTATAACAGCTTCAATGCGTACAACCTTGGATAATGTTGCCCCCCTAAAGAAGAAGAAATTAGGTAAGATTATGAAGGCTCCCTGGTTTAATTCCCAGCTTCGAGCTCTAAAACAGGCGTCAAGGCGTTTGGAAAACAGATGGCGTTCATCAGGACTAGAGGAGTCTCACTTAACCTGGAAAGAAAGTTTAATTGTATACAAAAAAAGCCTTACGTACGGCAAGAACAGCTTATTATTCATCATTGATAGAGGAAAACAAAAACAACCCTCGGTTTCTTTTCAGCACTGTAGCCGGGCTTACTAGGAGCCGGAGCGCTGTGGAGCCATGTATTCCTTTCTCACTTAGCTGTGATGATTTCATGTATTTTTTCAGGAATAAAATTGACACTATTAGAGATCAAATTCACAATACTCTTCCTTCTACTTATAATGTTGAGCCTGTTGTGGTCTCCGAAGCATCCTTAGAACCAGGATCTGACTTGTGTCTAAATAGTTTCTGTCCTGTCCAACCCTCTGAATTAACTAAAATAATAGCTTCATCTAAACCATCCACCTGTATCTTAGACCCTCTCCCAACGAGCCTCTTTAAGGACATTTTCCCTTTAATTAATACATCACTACTAAATCTTATCAATATGTCTTTAGTGACAGGATATGTACCACAATCATTTAAAACTGCTGTAATCAAGCCTTTACTTAAAAAGCAATCTCTGGATCCAGAGGTGATAGCAAATTATAGACCTATATCTAACCTCCCGTTTATGTCCAAAATTCTGGAGAAAATAGTTTCAGCTCAGCTACATGCCCACCTGAGCAGAAATAATTTATGCGAGGAGTTTCAGTCAGGATTTAGAGCTCATCATAGCACTGAGACGGCATTGGTGAAAGTTACTAATGACCTTCTTATGGCCTCAGACAAAGGACTTGTGTCCGTACTTATCTTGCTTGATCTTAGTGCTGCATTTGATACAGTCGATCATAACATTCTGTTACAGAGACTAGAACAGGTGATTGGAATTACAGGTACAGCGTTAAGCTGGTTTAAATCATATTTATCTGATAGACTTCAGTTCGTTCATGTAAATGACAAGTCCTCCTCCCAAACTACAGTAAGTCATGGAGTTCCTCAAGGTTCTGTACTTGGACCAATACTCTTCACGCTATATATGCTCCCTTTAGGCAAAATTATTAGACAGCATGGAATAAACTTTCATTGTTATGCAGATGATACTCAACTATACTTATCCTTTAAACCAGATGAAACAAATCCCTTGTAAGGGCTGTCCGGTCCCTGTAGGACAGGTGTCAGAGCTTGGTCCACATTGCCGGTAGTAAGTCGGATTCGTTTCCGGTGAGGGTTGGACTCCGCCAAGGCTGCCCTTTATCACCGATTCTGTTCATAACTTCTATGGATAGAATTTCTAGGTGCAGCCGAGGTGTTGAGGGGATCCGACTTGGTGGCCTCAGGATTGGGTCCCTGCTTTTTGCGGATGACGTGGTCCTGTTGGCTTCATCTGGTCGTGATCTCCAGCTCTCGCTTGAGCGATTCGCGGCCGAGTGTGAAGCGGCTGGGATGAGAATCAGCACCTCAAAATCTGAGACCATGGTCCTCAGCCGGAATAGGGTGGATTGCCCTCTCCGGGTCGGGGGTCAGGTCCTGCCTCAAGTGGAGGAGTTTAAATATCTTGGGGTCTTGTTCACGAGTGAGGGAAGGATGGAGCGTGAGATCGACAGACGGATCGGTGCGGCGTCTGCAGTAATGCGGACTCTGCACCAGTCTGTCGTGGTGAAGAAGGAGCTCAGCCAGAAGGCGAAGCTCTCCATTTACCAGTCGATCTATGTTCCTACCCTCACCTATGGTCATGAGCTGTGGGTCGTGACCGAAAGAATGAGATCTCGTATACAGGCGGCTGAAATGGGTTTCCTCCGCAGGGTGGCCGGGCTCTCCCTTAGAGATAGGGTGAGGAGCTCGGTCATCCGGGAGGAGATCAGAGTAGAGCCGCTGCTCCTCCGCATCGAGAGGAACCAGTTGAGGTGGCTCGGGCATCTGGTCAGGATGCCTCCTGGACCTCCCTGGTGAGGTGTTCCAGGCACGTCCCTCTGGGAGGAGACCCCGGGGAAGACCCAGGACACGCTGGAGGGATTATATCTCTCTGCTGGCCTGGGAACGCCTCGGGATCCCCCCTGCAGAGTTGGTAAATGTGGCTGGGGAGAGGGAAGTCTGGGCTTCCCTGCTTAGGCTGCTGCCCCCGCGACCCGACCCCGGATAAGCGGCAGAAGATGGATGGATGGATGGATGGATGGTAAATACAATTTGAATGAATAAAATGAACATTTTCATTGATTAATTTATTAATTTAATGACATTTATTGATTGATTTGATCTAATTTATCTAATATATTTTCTGTATTTATGTATTCATTTATTTATTTGTACTTCTATGTATTCATTAATTTTTAGTAACCACTTTTATTTGCTTAATCTGTCTGTTTATTTATTTATTTGTTTATGCATGCATATATGCATTTTACTTATGTGAACTTTTCGGTGTTGCTTCTGCAGCCTGCTTTACTGCTGCTGATGTTTTATGTAAAACACTGAGTTGTTTTGTACATGTGCTGCATAAGTAACACTGCCCTGCTTTGCATGTTGGAGTCCAGACTGCCTGACCCTGTATTTACACAAAAGATGTAGACATAACCTCATCCATGAATCTACAAAATGTTTACACAGTCATAACAATGAGCACAACTGAAAAGAAGTAATTAAATGCAGGCGGTGAATAACACCGTCCTGGAAGGTCAAACTCAGACTAGCCGTCAGGCTGTTCTTGTTTAACAGGCAGTTAGTTGGTTTAACCGCCTTCACCACTCCCTCCTGCCCAAACGAACAGCAGCGATATGTAGAGACTGGATGTCATCCTGTCAGGTGACACATGTTAGCAAGCTAAGCTGCATCTGTGTGAGAAACAGTGGAGAAATGTCAACTCGATGTCATGGCAGATCTCAAAATGCTGAAATGTTTCACTCAAAGCGCCCGCATGCTGCTAACAGTGGTTGCTATGGTGATACAGCTGCTGTTGCACCACTGAGGGCTTCCACGCGTTCATGTTTCTTGCATCTTAGAAGATGGAGAATTACTTTGAGTGGTTCTTCCTTTTTTTCTGTTCATTTTTCCGCTTGGCTCCTGCTGGCTCCTGCTGGCTCCTAAAGGCCAGTGGGAGTGAAGATGGCATGGTCAGGAAAGAAAAACCTTGGAGGTTTGGTTGCAGATCCTGTCGCATGAAAGGAAAACAGCTCCCGAAAAGATGTCGTTGCACGAGTCTGAAGCCTGGATTGTAAAACTGTGATGGGTTGTGTATGTGGACTAATTTTATACTAAATTACTAATATGAAAAACTTTTTTATTGTCATTAATAAGGTCCTTTCCCTCAGATTTTTCCAGAAACAGTCCTGCCTTTTATTCCAGATGCTTCTGTGCTGCATTTAGACTGTTGTCCAGGTGAACTCCAGGCGTCGTCCACCTCCCTGCTCCAGCACAGAGACAGACGTGAAGAAGCTTGCTGGTTCCATGTCTGGAAGCCAGACTGCAGCTTCCTGCATTCCCTCCAGTCCAGAGACTCTGCATCCATTTGATTCTGACCGCGTTAACCCCAACGCAGCCGGAGTTGCTAAATAAATCATTGCAGCCCCAAACCCCCCAACCTCCGTGTTCAGCTCCAGCGTTGCTGTTTTCACCAGTATAAAGACGGTTTTAACCTTCTTGCTGTTTTCCGTGTGACACAGATGAAGCTGACAGACGTGTCGTCGTTGTGATGTAATAACGTAACACAGATAAAAGTTTGTGCTGCGACATGCGCGTGCTTCACGGGTCAGGATGAACGTGCTAACAGAGAAAGTCACGGCTGTTCCGCATGTGTCACCGGCAGTGATTCACTTTAAAAGGGTTTCGCTTTGACATGATGGGACATGATGAGCCAAGTTTCTCTAAAAGGGAGTGACAGACATGAGCCAGCTTTTATTCCCACCATCCGATTCAGCAGTGGCTCCACTCCGGTACAGCATCAGCTCAACAGACACAATTCAAGCCTTCTTAATGACGCACACCTTGTTTTATTTTGACGTGTCCATGGTAACCGTTGAAACAATGGAGGCTTGTTCGGTCTATCTGCAGTTAATCAATATTAAAGTTTTAAAATGATGAAGATAATTTGCAGTTTGAAGTAACTTGAAGTGAAAATGTCTCATTTTAACCCTTTTTACTGAGTTTTAGGAGGATTTTTAACAGATGTTTATGGAACAAAGAGGTTTTGGGATTAAGTGAAGGAAAGATCAGCAGCTTCTCCTCTTCAGGTCCCAACTCGCTCTCTATTTACCTCTACAGAACCCAACAACACAACATTCTTTCCAGCTGAGAAAGGAAGTTCTTAATCTAGCGGACTTAGTTTTCATTGTCAGAGGTTTCCCAACAGTCCGCCATTTTTCAGCGGTTTGCCGCTGGTTTTGCAGCGTGCTGTGATGATAAAACCATGTGAACTGTGATCAAGATGAAGCTACAGCTTAAGATGACAGGGACAAACGCTGCGTTGGGACACGTTGTAAAACGCTTCATCCTTTCAGCCCAATCAGAAGCTCTTTTCTGCAGCGGGACTCCGGGAGCGGAGACGTATTCCCATGGAATCATAAAGTTAATCATTCATTCAGATTAAAAACAGAAATGTAAAAAGACAAAGGGCAGGTGAAGACAGAGTTTCTAAGGCAGGAAAAAGACTTCTGGGACTGAATCAAATGTTTCTTTAATGACTGTGAGTTTCACATCTTCACTTTAACCCTTGAAGGTCCTGCATGCCAGGTGGTGGCGGTGCTGGACGTGTGAAACAAACCGGAGTCCGTTTGTCTGGGATGTTTCCACCATTTCACCGTCGTTGTGCTACCATTAACACATTTCTCACCGTTTGATCAGAAACATCTTGCTCTGACCTTTTCCTTACTGTGAACTTTAGAGGTGAGTAAATAAATGTTGTCAAAGCGAGGCAGCAGAAGGTCTTAATGTGGGTGTGAAGCTGCAGACGGTCATCACATGTTCCTCCCAGCTGGAACCACGCTTCAGCTTCAGGCCAGCGGAGGGAGGGGAGTCCTGCAGGACCTTTCTGACTCATGAGGCTGCTTTTGGTGAAAACGCCCAGCTACTCTGACTTGCTCAGGTACACCTGGACTTATCCACCTAATACTCACATATCTGTCTTCACTGCTTGTCCGTTCCTGCCTGCTGTCTAAAACCGACATCGGTATCACCCCACACAGGCACGGTATGATGAGGATAAAAATGATTATGAGACGGGGAAATGGTTTCCACAGAACATGTTGGGACCAGATCTTAGTGGTGGACCACCCAGTTCCCTTCAGCCACACATCCTTAACCCACTCATGATGCAGAAGACCACCACTCTATTTTGTTTTATTTAGTTTCTGAAAAGACAAATCTGCGAGCTCGTTCTATGAGCTAGTCGAGACCTCGGCGAGGATCTCGGAGGAGTTTTTGTTTGCTTAAAGCAGAAACTGACAGACTGGATTAAACATATCAGGGATGATTAAAGGCTAAACTTTGTCTTGTCAGCTATCATGTTCAGACAGCCAGGTTTCTCAAACTGAATCAGAAATATCAGGTTTCTGCTCCTCAGTTTGCAAGGATCTGTCCTGCAGGGTACAAGACTTTCCTCTGCTGTGGAAGGGAGACATGGCAAGTTCAAAAAGACAAAGCCATGTTGAGATTTCAGATGAGCAGGAGAGATGTGATCTCTGTGGTGAAAAGATCTGCAGAGGAAACTGAACCAGAATATTTGGTAATGCAGAGCCTCTACATGAAGCTGCAGCGATCACACTGCTGCCATAACAGTGCTATTGGAGATGGAAGAGATATGTTGTGTGGCTTCTGGCATCTTAGGCTCCTCAGACCTCAAACGCTGGTTTTCTGCATCACTTCCACATCCCCTTGTGAAGAATTTGAGCTCGCAGCGTTATGGACTTTTTGTGAAATGAGCTGAGAGCAGAAATTCCTTCGTTCGGCATCTAAGCAGCAGTTTAGCGTTGTCACAAATCCCTTCAGCTTCTCCAAACCAAACACACACTGACGACAGTTCTAATATCATCTATCTTCTCATCTATAAGCTTTTTGTTTACAGATTTAACCCTGAAGATACATCCAGTTCCGGTTCTGCGTCACTTTCTCGTATAAACTTTGTTCAAAATCTTGTAGAATGCAATCAGATTTTCTGTCTTCTGCCCTTAATGGACACCAGAAATGTTGGAACTTTTTTATTTTACATTTTATTAAAGGGAGTAATAAAGACCTCATATAAAAAAACTGGACTTATCTGATCATGTTGGCTCTATAAGAGTAAAATATGATTCATAAAGGTGACCTCTGAAGTAGGGATGGAAATGTGACTCATGTGAACGTATCCACATCAGAGGAAACATTGTTTACTTTAAAAAGCCACAAGGTTCTTATCATGAGGCAATGTGTTCTTTTTAAAGCACCATTGTTACCTTGATGGACAATATTATGCTGGTTGCCTTGGTGATATTTCAACACAATAATGTGTTACAAGGACACTTTGTCACTTCCTGGTTGGTTGGAGACAAAGAACATCACCTGCTTGGAACTTGAAGCCAAAATGAGCCGATAAGACAGAACAATGTCTTCATTTCATTTGAATTTTCATTTACTGTCGCTTTAACAACACATTTTCCTTCAACTTATTCACGTGATTGTAACCTGCATGAACACAGTAGCTACGGTGAAGCTGTGTTTGAGAGGGGAAAAAAACCCCACAGAACAATAAAAGAGTGGACTATATAAATCCCAAAGGACAAGGCAGACGTTCGACTTGCAGAAATGTAGAGAAAAGCTCTAATCTGACATTGCATGACTTCATAAACTAAACAAGCTAAACCTAGTTTAGCTTATAAGCTAAACAATAAGCTAAACTAGAATGGATACTTTAAGTGACTTTTAAGTCGGCCAGTCAGGCCAGTCAAAACCGATCAGTCAAGTAGTCGGAAATGATGATAAAATCAGTTAAACAATGACATTTTATCTGCAAAGGGAAATTGTGAACAGACATGTCTGAGATGTTAGTTGTTTACTGTGCGTGTTCCATACACCACTATTTCCTACTTTGTTTCATATCTAAGCTTGTGTGGACTCTGATGTCCTTCATTGTCCTGCAAGTAGATGAGAAAGTGGGTCAGGAGGAAACCGTGATTGAACCTGGTCTGGCTGTGTTAATGGGGCAGTTGCTGTACCAGGTGAACGCTGCACCTGCTGGAGCGTTTAGCGATAACAAAACCAGTTAATTGTCCTTCCAGCAGGTCTTTTTGCTCCTGAACAGTTCTGTGATGGTTTAGTGACCCTGCTGCTCTGCCTGGTTGCCTTCGCAGACAGAAACAGCTGTTCCAGCTCCAAACTGAGCTCAGCAGGCGGAGATTACTCCTCTGGGTGAAGCAGCAGCTAGCTTCAGGGTTAGCGAAGCAGCACCAAGTCTTTGTGCAGCAAAAGGATGACAATAAACACTTAAATGCAGTCCAAATAACAAATTAAGATTCATAATTCATGTCCACAGGACAGGATAAGCTTGTTGGACTGTGTCTGAATTGTCTTATTAAAGCAACAGTAAAATCCTGTTCTAAAGGCTGCACTTCGCTTTGTTTGACCTCATTTTATAAACCGCAGAATTTCAGTCTCTTAGCATTTGTTCCTTTTCATAGATATTATTTAAAGCCAAGCTGCTGTTGACACATCGGTCCACAAGTGAAGGACCGCACCACAACATGACTTTTAGTGATTTAATGAAGAATGGTGCAGGATGTGGTTGAGGTGGGACAATTGGCAACTGGTGGCATCGTGGTGTGCTGAGTGGAGGAGAATCAGCCTGGCTTACCTGCAACCCAGACATATGAGACCTGACGATGAGCCAGTCATGTGGGTCTGGTGTTGTCTCTGAAGCAGGAAGCATCTTAGACCGAACCGGACGTCTCTGATGGAAGCCAGCCAGTGTTTCCCAGTTCAGGCTGCTGCAGACAGGATCAGCTCCACCATGACAAGAAAACAAGAAAAATGACCATATAATACGTTTAGGGTTGTTTTTGTCTCATTGGCTCATTTATAGTTCATTCTTTCTCTTCAGCTAACAACGTCTCCCTGAAATGCATGTGAACAGAGTCTGCCAGCCCACAGCCAAGCTAACGTTGCACAAAGAAAGAGTTGCTGCCGCTGCAACTGTGGACTAATCAGAGCAGGGTGTGTCTTTCAGGAGAGTCAGGAGCTGAAATGAGGTGCAGCAGTTGTCTGAAATACTTTCTAACAGACGTTAAAATGAAAATATCATGTAGCATGCATCTTTATTAGTGTCAGGATTAACCTATCTGGTCATGTGACCATCTTGTCATACAGGCAAATGATGTAGAATTTCTGTTTATAGAAGAAAAGCTTCTTCATCCATGAAAAGTTTCCTACAGCCTTCCAAGGAGAGCAAAAGGCATTGCAGTTTCTGATACTTAAGACACATTATGTAACTTTCCGACCTGAAACTCGCTGATGGCACAGTGACAACATCATCCTGAGTCAGAAAACCGCACTGCACAACTTTTTTATCTGAGTTTCGCTTTACACGCCGCGCCACATTCTAGCTAATGGAGATATTTGCACCCGCAGCGTGGCTGATGTGCAGAAAGGTCTTAGTGAAGGAAGAGAGGAAAAGAGAGAGAAGGACAGAACAAGAGCAAAGAGACTAGATGAGACTAGCTGGAGAGAGCTCGCCGGACAGTTAGGATGTAAAATGGATCCCCAGTTAGCCGTCAGCGAGGACGCACGACTGAGCAAACTGCAAAGTTCTGCAGGGCGTCTTTAAAGGAACAGAGAAGCTAAACTTCGTCCTCGTCTTGCTGCACATTTTAGCTGCATTAGGTAATGCCTGTTAGCACGGGGCAGCGAAACCTCGCTCTCACTGCAAGGAGAGTGATTCACTTCTCCCCCTTTAACTGAGAGGTGACCCATATGTGCCTCCCCCTCCCCCTCCCTCCTGGCTGATTCCAGATGTTTCCCCACAACAGCCTGCAAACCGGCCAGAGCCGACTCGGAGATACTGACGACGTTCACACACACAAACATTCAGTCCCTCCAGGAACTTCATCTCATCCCTCATGCAGTTCATGACACACACACACACACACACACACGCACACACACACACACACACACACACGCACACACACGCGCACGCACACACACACTGGACTGATACGGGGACGATGGGAGGTAATTGTGTGTGATTTGCTGAACAATGAAGGCGCTGAAGAATTCCTTGACCTAAAATACAGAAAACATTCCCCTCCAGATGTTTTCTCGCCAACTGCACCTACGTGCACGTGAAATGACTGTGTCACCAAAAGGTTTCAATTGTTCAAAGCTTGAAAGTTCGTCTAAACGCCTACAAACTATCTTTGTAAAGCGGGGATTTATCTAGAGAGTGTGTCTGGAAGACACCAAGCTGGGTATTTTAACAGATGGGCTGAGAAAGAGGAACCTTCGCAAAGTGCTTCGTGTGAATGTAGACTCACAGGGGGACACGAGGACATAAATCTACCCCTCTTCTATTTGCACTGAGATGCCAAATGACCGGAACAGTCGAAACGTCACCTGAAGGCAGAACTGAACAGTCAGTTCATGAAGACGGACATAACTATATACATGCGTGTACTCAGAGACCCACAGAATCCAGTCAAGCACACATTCCACAACAGTTTCCTCACAGGAGTGGAGAGAAACCAAATCCTGATGTTTAACAGAAAAACAAATGGTAGCAGAGCCCAGCCCATAGCTGAGCTGCACAGAGCAACTCCCTCTTCTTCCTCCTCGCTGCCAAGCCCATCCCATATCCTGCACTATATCAACAGCCTGCCTCCGCCTATCAACCTCCACAGTCCTGCTGCAACAGTCCTCGCTCCTCGTCTTCTCTCTTGACCAGCAGATAGTCGGCCATTATGTTTTACAGTCCGAGCCTCGCCAGTGGTCCTGCCCTCATCACCAGACAGAGCCGCAGCTACACATCCAGCGCTGCTCCCCACAAGGCTCACAGTGTGTCAGGTCTCAGCTTCAGGTCCGGTCCCCGCATCTCCTCCTCCAGCGCTCGCGTTGTGTCCTCCGGCTATGGAGGCGGCATGGGCATGGGAGGCGGCATGGGCATGGGCGGCGGCATGGGCATGGGAGGCGGCATGGGCATGGGCGGCGGATTCGAGCTGTCCAACGCTCTGGACCAGAGCAACGTGCACCTGAACGAGAAGGCCACCATGCAGAACCTGAATGACCGTCTGGCTTCCTACCTGGAGAAGGTCCGCTCCCTGGAGGCGGCCAACGCCAAGCTGGAGCTGCAGATCAGAGAGTACTACGAGCAGAAGGGCCCAACAGCACAGAAGGACTACAGCAACTACTGGGCCATCATCAATGACCTGAAAGACAAGGTATGCATGCAGGCATTTACACCTCTATCAGTAAAGAAGCCAAATATTTGCAGTTCTGTTAATGATTGTAAAGGCAGCACTTTAAACAGAGCAGACACACACAAGCACCAGGACAGCCTGGATCAAATGATGTTCCTCTGAATCCTTGATATTTTGATTGGCAGGTAAGAGAAAGGGACGCTAGTGGGTCTGTGTGGCGATTTGACGTCGTTGCAGCTCATCAAACGTGCTGAAGCGACTTAAAAAGCTTCAGGTGTAAAGTCACAGATGAAAGTCAGAAGCAGTCTGAGCTCCTTTGTTTCTGCAAATGAACCGTTTCACCGAGACTGAGTCCCAGTGCTGCTGCTCTCTTTAGATCAATGCTGCCACCATCGCAAACGCCAACATCCTGCTCCAGATTGACAACTCCAAACTGGCTGCCGATGACTTCAGAACCAAGTAAGCTCTTCAGACTTTCATCCCGAGGAGGTGAAATATGTCATCTAACATCAATTCCTTTTTCTAAACTCAACTAATCAGGTTCGAGCACGAGCTGATGATGCGCCAGTCAGTCGAGGCCGACATTGCCAACCTCCGCCGCCTGCTGGACCAGACCACCCTGACAAAGGCCGACCTGGAGATGCAGATCGAAGGCCTGCAGGATGAGCTGGCGTACCTGAAGAAGAATCACGCAGAGGTGACTGGCACACAGCTATCTGCAAAGAGCCTTTCTTGTCACACCGGCTTGCAGCTCTGCAAACACTGACACCTTTTTGTTTCTTTGGCCCGTTCAGGAGCTGGCAGCTCTGCGCTCTCAGCTTACCGGCACAGTCAATGTGGAGGTGGACGCTGCGCCGCAGCAAGACCTGAACAAAGTCCTGGAAGAGATTCGAGCCCAGTATGAAGCCATAACAGATAAACATCGCAGGGACCAGGAGTCGTGGTTCAATGAGAAGGTGAGGAGATTTTCCCGTGAAGGAATCTCATTCCACACGCTGGAAACGACCGGCTCCGCTCCCTCAGCAGTCCAAGCTGTGGTTACTTCTGTTAGGATAAAACATCTTAATCTGGATTTATTTTTTACGTTCTTAATTTGTCTTTTTCTGTTTATGCAGTCAGCAGCTCTGTCTAAAGAAGTGGCCATCAGCACAGAAACAATCCAGACGTCCAAAACGGAGCTGGGTGACCTCCGACGTACCCTGCAGGGGCTGGAAATCGAGCTGCAATCTCAGCTCAGCATGGTGAGATCAGAAGCCACTTCTTCACATCTCGCTCATGTGACCTTATAAGAGCAAAATTCCCACATTTCTCTCTTGTCAGGTCAGAATAGCGAAAACATTCAGAGGCTAAAGAACAGAAGGGAGGATAAGAAGGGGAGGATTTATTGAAAGAATGAAGGGAGCAGTGGAAAAGAGAGGGAGGGAGCTTGTGCCCAGGAAAACATTTCACTGACATCTGTTCAAATTCTGAAAGTCATAAAAAAAGCCTGAAGAAAGCAGAAGGAATGCTGGATGGCAGCAAGTTGCACTCCCTGGTTTATCTGATCCCTGCTGCAGTGAGTCAGTCAGAGATAAACACATTCCACATCTTTACCAAACCCAGCTGCGTCTCATCCTCACAAAGGCAAAGCTGATGCAGCGCAAACAACCTGCTTTTGTGTCCGACTCACCTGTTGGACTCAGCGGGGTGCAGGGCTACCGTTTAGCCCAGTAGAGCAGTTAGCAGGCAGAAACATCATCTTCACTGGTAAGTTTTCCTCGTCTCTTCCAACAGAAAGGGGCTCTGGAGAACACGTTAGCAGAGACGGAGGCCCGTTACAGCGCCATGCTCGCTGGCTTCCAGAACACTATCAACATGCTTGAAGCGGATCTAGCCAACGTGCGCGCCAGCATCGAGCAGCAGGGCCAGGACTACAAGATGCTGCTGGACATCAAGACCAGGCTGGAGCAGGAGATTGCAACCTACAGAAGCCTGCTGGAGACAGAGGAGTCCAGGTAAACACAGCTGCATGGCCTTAACTCAGGTCAAAGAGAAGAAAGGAATGTGCCAGAGCCTTAACTCGTTGCTTTTCTTTCCCTTTCCCTCTGCTTCGCTTCGCTTCAGGCCGATTGGGACCGGTAAGTGATGTCTGCTCTGACAATGCTTCATACGAGAACAGTCATGCCGTGACCTCATGCTTTTCTCTTGCTTCAGGAGGATCAAAGACAACAGTTACAACCACCACTGTGCGTACATCCAGCTAAGAGGTCCAACTGGCCGGACAAGCTGCTCTCAGACACACACACACACACTCCGACTAATGAAAGCTGTTGTGCAAGATGAGGGAAGCTGTACTGTACATGTAAACAATCAAACTTCTATCAGAGTTCATGATCCGAAACTTGTAAAACTGTAATGTTCACTCCATTGCATGTGTGTGTGTGTGTGTGTTTGTGTGTGAGACCTGTCTGGAAATAAATCTGCTGGTGAAGATAAAGCGTTTTGTTGTTTTTTGTGACAGTTTCTCACAAGAACTTTATCTCTTTTCCATGACATCACCTTGTTTCTGCCGTATCCATGGCAACTGCATGACATTTTGGGAGGTGGGATGTGGGTCTGCGGAAATCTGCCTTACGTAACGGCGCTGCTGTCAGGAAAGGCTGAACAATGGTTAAAAGCCTCAGTGTGGAAAGCGCTGGGATGTGGAGGAAAGGCCACTCAGAAGGCCGAACCAGCGACACGCTGAACATTCAGCAAAGAGAAAACCCAAAAAGAAAAAGGAAAAAAGAAGTTTGAGTTACGTGGCCACATAAAGCTCATGGCAAACAAGACACACCCAAGCTGATGACCAATCATTGGCCTGGAAGCTTTTACCATGAAGTCAGAATGACTTTCTGTTACCTAGAAACAAGAATAAACACCTGCCTGGACAGAAACACTGAGTGGAACACACACACACCGACAGAAACACTGAGTGGAACACACACACACCGACAGAAACACTGAGTGGAACACACACACACCGACAGAAACACTGAGTGGAACACACACACACCGACAGAAACACTGAGTGGAACACACACACACCGACAGAAACACTGAGTGGAACACACACACACCGACCAGGTGAACAAAGAAGTCCCTGTGGAAACAGGCGCTATCAGACTCCGCCTCTTCTATGAGCTACATGCTCCATGACCAATGAGCTGTCAGACAGTCAGGCAGGGTGGGGCGGCTTGTCTGCTGGGGATGTTTGCCTTGTGTGAAAGAGGTTATTTTCTGTGTGTGTGCAGTGCTAAAATGAGTGTGGTATGTAAGAAGCTAAATCCTGCAGAAAGCTCATAACTCTTAGATGTTGGCGAGATCGGAGTGACTTTAGAGCCGATTGAATTACAGTTTTCATCTCGGAGGAAATCTCATCCTTATTTGGAGCCATTTTGTTGCACATCACTGTCTGTTCCAACTTTTCTTATGATAGCTGAACATGAAGCCCTCCCAGTTGAGCTTGCTATTTGATAAGCAAATCCAGAGTGGGGGACATAAAACGTTGATGCACGGACTTCAAACCGTTTTATCAGAGTTCAACCTGCAGACCTGCTCAGAAATGCATGCATGCTTCTCTCACTCATTCATCTTATCCTGTCAAACCACATTACAACCCCGCCTCAGGTGGTCCCTTCTGTTCTGAAAATGTGCAGCCAGAAACATAAATCAGGAGATTTTTCATGAAAGTGAAACTCTGAATAAACTTATACATACACAGATGCATCGGAACGCTGCTTGTGATCAGCTTAACATGAAGTGGAAGCAAGAGGGGAACAACATGTTAAAAAACAACAGAAAAAACCTACATGTTATCACGTGCTTGAGATAAAACAAACCAAAACTTCACTGAGCTCATAAATAAACACATTATTCATCATTTTTCGTTTTCAGAGGTGCAGGCAGACACGAGGCGTTGGATTCTACCTACAGCCATAACAAGTCAGCAGGAATTGGTATTAAATCGTAGGTTTGTGCACATTCTATATAAACCAGTATACTGATTTTTTCCAGAGAGAATTAAGTAAATCCACATTTTAATCTCTTTGAGTGTAGTTCTCATTCAGTACTGTGCTGAAAGTTTATCCAGTGAAGCTGTGACTCAGCCGTCTGCCTGACTGTTGAATGTTTGCACAAGTCAATGGTTGGGTTGGTTTAGGCCTGTTGATCCAGTAAAATAAAAGAAGAAGAAGGTGTGTGTGTGTGATGCTTCACTCAAGTTCTCTGAGGCTCATTGTCCACTCATACCAGAGCATTAATAAACTGGACAGGCGGCGGCACAGAAAAATACACCCATTTTAAGGCGCTTCAATGAGAACTTGATAACTCTGGAGTTGTGATCACTGCAGCCACACGTGAAATGTGCTGTCACACCACACCTATCAGGCTCCACTTTTGTTTAAGCAACACATCTGTAGGACATGAAATTACACAATCTGCATGATACTCTCCACTAAGTCTGTCCTCCGACAGGCTCTCACAACTGGCAAATAAACCAGGCAAATTCTCAGCAAATGACTGTTTGTTTGTTTGTTTGTTTCCTTTCAAAATGGTGTCCAGTCCAAACTTTAAGTAAAGACTAAACATAAAGATCAGCAATGAAAAGACTTGCAGACATAGACATGACTTTATGATGACTCTCCACATGTCTATGTGGTCTAAAGCCCAACATGCTGACTGGGGCAGCAGTAGCAGCGTGTGGTGGTTTATAAAATAAACTGCAGGCATCTGCTGTTATGGGGCAAACATGATGGTAGTGTAATTTATTAGCCTTATATAAGCAACATACAAACCCCTAAGTTGCCACCAACATGAAAAGGAAATGATTGCAGAATTGATACCAGTTTGTTACTCACTTTGTCACAATATCATGCTGTCAGATGAGCTGAGTGATGAATTGGCAAACTGTGTGCATGTGGCCACATTAGGGAGTATAATAAAGAGGAGTGCCAAGCTGCCAACAGTTGTGTCTGCAGCTTCTCCCTGTTGTGGCTTCTTGACATTTTAGACTCGCCTGGGGCTTGCAGAGGCCAAGAGCAATGAAGTCATGAAATACTTCATAACTAACAAAGGACTTACATGAAAACCAGCGACGTCTCTGTTCTGGGATTTTTTCTGTCTCACTGGGTGGAATCAAACTAACAAGCTGCTCAATGCATTTAGAGGAATTACAAACTGACAAACAGTATGCCTGTAAATCATGATTTAAGTTTCATTTCAATGTTAATCCTAACAAATAATCATTTGAATGATATTTTTGTTTAGCAACCATGCTAATCAGGTTAGCCCATCTATGGCATTTTCAATATTAAATTTGTGTTTCGGCTACTGTAGATTGGAGTGGAAACTTTTATCCAAAGCGACTCACATATGGAAAAACATCAATTAACACATTAATACATGTCATGTATGGAGGTCGGAGTAAAGAGAAAGAACCGCCGCATACACAGGGAGAGCATGCAAACATGTTCCAGCCTCTCCCAAAGCCGATGTTTGAACTAGGGACCTTTATGCTGCAAGGTCGCAGTGCTAACCACCAATGGTGTAGTCTGGGGAATATAGAAGATAAACTCTGTGTATCCGCTTCTATTTCAGTCAGCATTAAGTATACCCATTTCTAAAGCCCCTGTAATACTACTTTTACTATTATAAACACCCCGAGACATGTCCCAAAATCACCCAGAAGCTCAGCGAGAGTTACATGTGCTAGCAGGTTAGAGACAGTTCTATATCGGTTAGAAACAGGTCTATAGTCGGTTAGAGACAGTTATGTAGCTAGTTAGACACAGGTCTATAGTCGGTTAGAGACAGTTCTATAGCTGGTTAGAGACAGTTATATAGCCGGTTAGAGACAGGTCTATAGCTGGTTAGAGACAGTTATATAGCCGGTTAGAGACAGTTCTATAGCTGGTTAGAGACAGGTCTATAGCTGGTTAGAGACAGTTCTATATTGGTTAGAGATAGGTCTATAGTCAGTTAGAGACATTAATGTAGCTGGTTAGAGACAGGTCTATAGTCGGTTAGAGACATTAATGTAGCTGGTTAGAGACAGGTCTATAGTCGGTTAGAGACATTAATGTAGCTGGTTAGAGACAGGTCTATAGTCGGTTAGAGACATTAATGTAGCTGGTTAGAGACAGGTCTATAGTCGGTTAGAGACATTAATGTAGCTGGTTAGAGACAGGTCTATAGTCGGTTAGAGACATTAATGTAGCTGGTTAGAGACAGGTCTATAGTCGGTTAGAGACAGTTAAATAGCTGGTTAGAGACAAGTCTATAGCCAGTTAGAGACAGGTCTATAGCTGGTTGGAGGCATATATATATCTGGTTAGAGACAGGTCTATAGCCGTTTAGAGACAGGTCTATAGCTGGTTAGAGACAGTTATATAGCCAGTTAGAGACAGGTCTATAGCTGGTTAGAGACAGTTATATAGCCAGTTAGAGACAGGTCTATAGCTGGTTACAGACAGTTATATAGCTGGTTAGAGACAGATCTATGGTCGGTTAGAGACAGGTCTATAGCTGGTTAGAGACCGTTATATAGCTGGATAGAGACAGTTCTATATTGGTTGAGACAGCTCTCTAACCCGCTATATAACTGTCTCTAACTGACTATAGACCTGTCTCTAACCGGCTATAGGTCTGTCTCTAACCAGCTATAGACCTGTCTCTAACTGACTATAGACCTGTCTCTAACCAGCTACATAACTGTCTCTAACTGACTATAGACCTATCTCTAACCAATTTAGAACTGTCTCTAACCAGCTATAAAACTGTCTCTAACCAGCTATAGACCTGTCTCTAACTGACTATAGACCTGTCTCTAACCAGCTACATAACAGTCTCTAACTGACTATAGACCTATCTCTAACCAATATAGAACTGTCTCTAACCAGCTATAAAACTGTCTCTAACCAGCTATAAACCTGTCTCTAACAGACTATCAACTTCTCTCTAACCAGCGATATAACTTTCTCTAACCAGCTATAGACCTGTCTCTGACCGGCTATATAACTGTTTCTAACCGACTATAGACCTGTCTCTAACCAGCTATATAACTGTCTCTAACTGAGTATAGACCTGTCTCTAACCGGCTATAGACCTGTCTCTAACCACCTATAGACCTGTCTCTAACCAGCTATAGACCTGTCTCTAACCGATATAGAACTGTCTCTAACCAGCTATATAACTGTCTCTAACTGACTATAGACCTGTCTCTAACCGATATACAACTGTCTCTAACCACCTATAGACCTGTCTCTGACCAGCTACATAACTGTCTCTAACTGACTACAGACCTATCTCTAACCAATATAGACCTGTCTCTAACCAGCTATATAAATGTCTCAAACTGACTATAGACCTGTCTCTAACCAGCTATAGACCTGTCTCTAACAGACTATCAACGAGCTATATAACTGTCTCTAACTGAGTATAGACCTTTCTCTAACCGGCTATAGACCTGTCTCTAACCACCTATAGACCTGTCTCTAACCAGCTATAGACCTGTCTCTAACCACCTATAGACCTGTCTCTAACTAGCTATAGACCTGTCTCTAACCGATATAGAACTGTCTCTAACCAGCTATATAACTGTCTCTAACCGGCTAAAGACCTGTCTGTGACCAGCTATATAACTGTCTCTAACCAGCTAGAGACCTGTCTCTAACCGATATAGACCTTTCTCTAACCAGCTATATCACTGTCTCTAACCAGCTATAGACCTGTCTCTAACCGGCAAAAGACCTGTCTCTAACTAGCTATATAACTGTCTCTAACCAGCTATATAACTGTCTCTAACCGACTATAGACCTATATAGCTGGTTAGAGACAGTTCTATTTCGGTTAGAGACAGGTCTATAGTCAGTTAGAGACAGTTATGTAGCTGGTTAGAGACAGGTCTATAGCCGGTTAGAGACAGTTATATAGCTGGTTAGAGACAGGTCTATAGCCTGTTAGAGACAGTTATATAGCTGGTTAGAGACAGTTCTATAGTCGGTTAGAGAAAGGTCTATAGTCAGTTAGAGACAGTTATATAGCTGGTTAGAGACAGGGGTATAGCCGGTTAGAGACAGGTCGATGGTCAGTTAGAGACAGTTATATAGCTGGTTAGAGACAGGGGTATAGCCGGTTAGAGACAGGTCGATGGTCAGTTAGAGACAGTTATATAGCTGATTAAAGACAGGTCTATATCCGGTTAGATACAGTTATAAAGCTGGTTAGAGACAGGTCTATAGCCATTTAGAGACAGGTCTATATCGGTTAGAGACAGGTCTATAGTCAGATAGAGACAGTTATATATCTGGTTAGAGACAGTTCTATATCAGTTAGAGACAGGTCTATAGCTGGTTAGAGACAGATCTATAGCTGGTTAGAGACAGGTCCATAGTCGGTTAGGGACAGGTCTAAAGTCAGTAAGATACAGTTATACACCTGGTTAGAGACAGGTCTATAGTCAGAGACAGTTATGTAGCCGGTTAGAGACAGGTTTATTGTCGGTTAGAGACAGTTATATAGCTGGTTAGAGACAGGTCTATAGCCGGTTCGAGACAGTTATATAGCTGGTTAGAGACAGGTCTATAGCCGGTTAGAGACAGGTCTATTGCTGGTTAGAGACAGGTCTATAGTCAGTTAGAGACAGGTATATAGCTGGTTAGAAACAGGTCGGTAGCCGGTAAGAGACAAGTCTATAGCTGGTTAGAGACAGTTATATGGGTGGTTAGAGACAGGTCTATAGCTGGTTAGAGACAGGTCTATAGTTGGTTAGAGACAGTTCTATGTCGTTTAGAGACAGGTCTAGAGTCAGTTAGAGACAGTTATGTAGCCGGTCAGAGACAGGTCTATAGCCGGTTAGAAAAAGTTATATCGCTGGTTATAGAGAAGTTGATAGTCTGTTAGAGACATGTCTATAACTGGTTAGAGACAGGTCTATAGCCGTTTACGGACAGGTCTATAGCTGGTTAGAGACAGGTACTATAGCTGGTTAGAGACAGTTCTATATTGGTTAGAGATAGGTCTATAGTCAGTTAGAGACATTTATGTAGCTGGTTAGAGACAGGTCGATAGCAGGTTAGAGACAGGTATATAGTTGGTTAAAGACAGGTCTATGGCTGGTTAGAGACAGGTCTATAGTCGGTTAGAGACAGGTCTATAGTCAGTTAGAGACAGTTACATAGCTGATCAGAGACAGGTCTATAGGTGGTTAGAGACAGGTCTATAGCCGGTGAGAGACAGGTCTATAGTCAGTTAGAGACAGTTACATAGCTGATCAGAGACAGGTCTATAGGTGGTTAGAGACAGGTCTATAGCCGGTGAGAGACAGGTCTATAGCCGGTGAGAGACAGGTCTATAGTCAGTTAGAGACAGTTATATAGTCGGTTAGAGACAGTTATGTAGCTGGTCAGAGACAGGTCTTTAGCCGGTTAGAGAAAGTTATATCACTGGTTAGAGAGAAGTTGATAGTCTGTTAGAGACAGGTCTATAGCTGGTTAGAGACAGGTATATAGTCAGTTAGAGACAGTTATATAGCTGGTTAGAGACAGGTCTATAGCCGGTTAGAGACAGTTATATAGCTGGTTAGAGACAGTTCTATAGCCGGTTAGAGACAGGTCTATAGGTGGTTAGAGACAGGTCTATAGCTGGTTAGAGACAGTTACATAGCTGATTAGAAATAGGTCTATAGCTGGTTAGAGACAGGTCTATAGTCGGTTAGAGACAGATCTATAGTCAGTTAGAGACAGTTATATAGCTGGTTAGAGACAGGTCTATAGCCGGTTAGAGACAGTTATATAGCTGGTTAGAGACAGTTCTATAGCCGGTTAGAGACAGGTCTATAGGTGGTTAGAGACAGGTCTATAGCTGGTTAGAGACAGTTACATAGCTGATTAGAAATAGGTCTATAGCTGGTTAGAGACAGGTCTATAGTCGGTTAGAGACAGATCTATAGTCAGTTAGAGACAGTTACATAGCTGATCAGAGACAGGTCTTTAGCTGGTTAGAGAAAGGTCTATAGCCGGTGAGAGAAAGGTCTATAGTCATTTAGAGACAGTTATATAGTTGGTTAGAGACAGGTCTACAGTCGGTTAGAAACAGTTACTTAGCCGGTCAGAGACAGGTCGAAAGCCGGTTAGAGAAAGTTATATCGCTGGTTAGAGAGAAGTTGATAGTCTGTTAGAGACAGGTCTATAGCTGGTTAGAGACAGAGCTATAGTCAGTTAGAGACAGTTATATAGTTGGTTAAAGACATGTCTATAGTCGGTTAGAGACAGGTCTATAGCTGGTTAGAGAAAGGTCTATAGCTGGTTAGAGACAGGTCCACAGTCGGTTCGAGACAGGTCTATAGTCAGTTAGAGACAGTTATATAGCTGGTTAGACACAGGTCTATAGTCCGTTAGAGACAGTTCTATATTGGTTAGAGACAGGTCCATAGTCGGTTAGAGACAGGTATATAGCTGGTTAGAAACAGGTCTATAGCCGTTTAGAAAAAGGTCTATAGCCGGTTAGAGACAGGTCTGTAATCAGTTAGACAGGTATATAGCTGGTAAGAGACAGGTCCATAGGCGGTTAGAGAAAGTTATATCGCTGGTTAGAGACAGTTCTATATTGCAGTTCTATATTGGTTAGAGACAGGTCTATAGTCAGTTAGAGACAGTCATATAGCTGGTTAGAGACATGTCTATAGTCGGTTAGAGACAGGTCTATAGCTGGTTAGAGACAGGTCCACAGTCAGTAAGAGACAGGTCCATAGTCGGTTAGAGGCAGGTATATAGCTGGTTAGAAACAGGTCTATATCCGTTTAGAAAAAGGTCTATAGCCGGTTAGAGACAGGGCTGTAATCAGTTAGAGACAGTTATGTAGCTGGTGAGAGACAGGTCTATAGCCGGTTAGAGAAAGTTATATCGCTAGTTAGAGACAGTTCTATACTGGTTAGAGACAGGTCTATAGTCAGTTAGAGACAGTTATGTAGTTGGATCGAGACAGGTCTACAGCCGGTTAGAGACCGTTATATAGGTGGTTAGAGACAGGTCTATAGCAGGTTAGAGACAGGTATATAGCTGGTTAGAGATAGTTATATAGCTGGTTAGAGACAGGTCTATAGTCGGTTAGAGACAGGTCTATAGATGTTTAGAGACAGTTATATAGCAGGTTAGAGACAGGTCTATAGCCAGTTAGAGACAGTTCTATAGCCGGTTAGAGACAGTTCTATATCAGTTAGAGACAGGTCTATAGCTGGTTAGAGACAATTATATAGCTGGTTCGAGACAGGTCTATAGCCGGTTAGAGACAGTTCTATATCGGTTAGAGACAGGTCTATAGTCTGTTAGAGACAGTCATATAGCTAGTTAGAGACATGTCTATAGTCGGTTAGAGACAGGTCTATAGCTGGTTAGAGAAAGGTCTATAGCTGGTTAGAGACAGGTCCACAGTCGGTTCGAGACAGGTCTATAGTCAGTTAGAGACAGTTATATAGCTGGTTAGAGACAGGTCCATAGTCGGTTAGAGACAGGTATATAGCTGGTTAGAAACAGGTCTATAGCCGTTTAGAAAAAGGTCTATAGCAGGTTAGAGACAGGTCTATAATCAGTTAGAGACAGTTATATAGCTGGTAAGAGACAGGTCTATAGCCGGTTAGAGAAAGTTATATCGCTGGTTAGAGACAGGTCTATAGTCAGTTAGAGACAGGTATAAAGCTGGTTAGAAACAGTTCTATATCAGGTAGAGACATGTCTATAGCTGGCTAGCGACAGTTATATAGTTGGTTAGAGACAGGTCTATAGTCAGTTAGAGACAGTTATATAACTGGTTGGAGACTCTATAGTCGGTTAGAGACAGTTATATAGCTGGTTAGAGACAGGTCTATAGTCGGTTAGAGACAGTTATGTAGCTGGTTAGAGACAGTTATATAGCAGGTTAGAGACAGGTCTATAGTCAGTTAGAGACAGTTCTATATTGGTGAGAGACAGGTCTATAGTCAGTTAGAGACAGTTATGTAGCCGGTTAGAGACAGGACTATTGTCGGTTAGAGACAGTTAAATAGCTGGTTAGAGACAGGTCTATAGTCGGTTAGAGACAGTTATATAGCTGGTTAGAGACAGATCTATAGTCGGTTAGAGACAGGTCTATAGCTGGTTAGAGTAAGGTCTAGGCAGTTAGAGACAGGTCTATAGTCGGTTAGAGACAGGTCTATAGCTGGTTAGAGACATGTCTAGTCAGTTAGAGACAGGTTCATAGCTGGTTAGAGACAGGTCTATAGTCGGTTAGAGACAGGTCTATAGTTGGTTAGAGACAGGTCTATAGCTGGTTAGAGACACGTCTATAGTTAGAGACAGGTCTATAGTTGGTTAGAGACAGGTCTATAGCTGGTTAGAGACAGGTCTATAGTTAGTTAGAGACAGGTCTATAGTCGGTTAGAGACAGGTCTATAGCCGGTTAGAGACAGTTATGTAGCTGGTTAGAGACAGGTCTATAGTCAGTTAAAGACAGTTTTATAGCTGGTTAGAGACAGGTCTATAGTCGGTTAGAGACAGTTATATAGCTGGTTAGAGACAGATCTATAGTCGGTTAGAGACAGTTATATAGCTGGTTAGAGACAGGTCTATAGTTGGTTAGAGACAGGTCTATAGCTGGTTAGAGACAGGTCTATAGTTAGTTAGAGACAGGTCTATAGTCGGTTAGAGACAGGTCTATAGCTGGTTAGAGACAGTTATATAGCTGGTTAGAGAAAGGTCTATAGCTGGTTAGAGACAGGTCTATAGTCAGTTAGAGAAAGTTATGTAGCCGGTTAGAGACAGGTCTATTGTCGGTTAGAGACAGTTATATAGCTGGTTAGAGACAGGTCTATAGCCGGTTAGAGACAGTTATATAGCTGGCTAGAGACAGGTCTGTAGCTGGTTAGAGTAAGGTCTAGTCGGTTAGAGACAGGTCTATAGCTGGTTAGAGTAAGGTCTAGTCGGTTAGAGACAGGTCTATAGCTGGTTTGAGTAAGGTCTAGTCGGTTAGAGACAGGTTTATAGCTGGTTAGAGACAGGTCTATAGTCAGTTAGAGACAGGTCTATCGCTGGTTAGAGTAAGGTCTAGTCGGTTAGAGACAGTTATATAGCTGGTTAGAGACAGGTCTATAGCTGGTTAGAGTAAGGTCTAGGCAGTTAGAGACAGGTCTATAGTCGGTTAGAGACAGGTCTATAGCTGGTTAGAGACAGGTCTATAGCATGTTAGAGACATGTCTAGTCAGTTAGAGACAGGTTCATAGCTGGTTAGAGACAGGTCTATAGTCGGTTAGAGAAAGGTCTATAGTTGGTTAGAGACAGGTCTATAGCTGGTTAGAGACAGGTCTATAGCTGGTTAGAGACAGGTCTATAGTTAGTTAAAGACAGGTCTATAGCCGGTTAGAGACAGTTATGTAGCTGGTTAGAGACAGGTCTATGGCCGGTTAGAGACAGGTCTATAGGTAGTTAGAGACAGGTCTATAGCTGGTTAGAGACAGGTCTATAGTTAGTTAGAGACAGGTCTATAGTCGGTTAGAGACAGGTCTATAGTCGGTTAGAGACAGTTATGTAGCTGGTTAGAGACAGGTCTATAGCCGGTTAGAAACTGGTCTATAGCTGGCTAGAGACAGGTCTATAGCCGGTAAGAGACAGGTCTATAGCTGGTTAGAGACAGGTCTATAGCTGGTTAGAGACAGTTCTATATCCGTTAGAGACAGGTCTATAGTCGGTTAGAGACAGGTATATAGCTGGTTAGAAACAAGTCTATAGCCGATTAGAGACAGGTCTATAGTTGGTTAAAAACAGGTCTATAGCCGATTAGAGACAGGTCTATAGCTGGTTAGAGACAGTTATATAGCTGGTTAGAGAAAGGTCTACAGCTGGTTAGAGACAGGTCTATAGTCGGTTAGAGACAGGTCAATAGGTGGTTAGAGACAGGTTTGTAGCTGGTTAGAGACAGGTTGTCCTCTATAGAGGTGTCTGAAGTTGTTTCCTTTAGGATTGACTTAACGGCATTTACCTTTATTGACTTTAGAAAAAACACCTGATGCCCGCGAGCTGGTAACTACCATATAAGTAGGAGTTCACTTTCATTCTGGGAAAAACTGATTTAAAATTTTGGATGGTGTCATATCCAGATTGCATGTTGTTGACTTTAAATATCAGAATATTTCTTGAAGGATTATTAATCAACCCTTTTGAACTGTAACAGAACATCAGCGTTAACTCCAGGTTTTGGACATAGACTAGCTTTCTTGTATAAATATGTGACATTAATATTTTGTGTAATTCTTTGCATTTCTCAGTGGAAAGGTGTGCCCTTTTTAAAGTTGTATTAAATTGCTAGTTGTATGTTTTATGAAGAGAACTTTGTTATAGTTTCACTTGAAGAGTGCTTTATAAATAAAATTTAATTTGATCAGAACAGACATGCGGCTACTGTTACGTTAAACTGTTACCAAGGACCTGTGCTGGTTTCTCAATATGGTCATATTGCTGGTATGCACAACCTTACATGACTTAGCTAGAAGGTAACTCACATGAGCTAACGCTAGTGCTAACAGTGACATCTAAAATGGCGCAGTTGTTTTCCAGAAAAGTGTCTGCTAAAAACAGTAGTAATGATATGGCAGCTTTAATGCTTTGATATTTGTTTTCTTTTTTGTTTTTTGTTTTTTTGAGACAACAAAAGCAGGACAAATGAAAATAAGAGGACAAGTGGCCGAGTTATAATCTGAGTTATCATGTTCTTCGTTTATAACTGAAGACTTAACCATAGAAGAGCGTTCACTTATCAGCACACATGTATTCAAAACACTTTACCCATTCCAAGCTGTTTCAGTGGGGAATTTAACCAAATCCCATTAACCTTATCAGTGAAACGTTTACTTAAGTCCCAGTCTTGACAGTTAAACTGAAGGCTAACAGCGGCCATATCAGCAGGAATGTGGATGTCATTGGGTCAAAAAGTCCATTAGGCAGCTGGAGAAAAGGGGGGACATTCTTCATACAGATGGGGGGCAGTGTCAGGTTGGGAGGAATGCCTAACGTCTTTGCTAAAGGTCTCAGGCACTGTCAGGCATCGGACCTCACTGTGAAAGTTTTCACACTGGGGTGGAGCTGCAGCCAGGAGTGGGAACAGTTGAGAGGTAGTGAGTGGAACCAAGTACAGTCCAGCTTTCAAAACTCGCAGAGCATGAGATTGATGTGAATGCTATCATCCATTTGCATGCCTGTCCTGTTAGTCTTCCTAACACCTCAGTCCAACCAAAACACACTTCTCATTCTCACTAAGCATTGTCTCTTGGCACTTTTTAACACTGACATATGCGGGTATGTCTTGGCTGGTTGACAGAAGGGAGTTTACCAGGTAGAGCTAGGTCTTTTCTTTTTCTTTTGTTAAAGACACAGCCTTCATGTGTTCCAGGATCCTTTTAAAGCTTCCCATGGGCTGGGTGGAAGAGTACTGGTTGTAGAGACACAAAAACCTAAATGCTTTGTAATTTCAAAGAAATGCAAGCTGATGTTGATACAAAGCTGCTTTTATGTAAAAACTATGCAATGAAATAAATGCTGATTACAACTTCTGGGAGTCTGAGGCACATTTTCCCTACAAAACTGCTTCTGACTATAAACACATAGCATGACTGTGATTTTCCACATGGTGAGAGCGCTTTGGCTCCACGATAAGCTTTGAGAACAGGCTATTCACCTCACAGACTATAAAAGTTGTCACTATATTCCATTCAATGTTCTTCGTGCAGGACTGTGTACTGTTGTGTTGTGGAGAGAAAACTACAAGTGAAACAGAATCTACACGGGAAATCTGGTAGAATAAAAATAAAAGCCTTTCTTTAGTTTATTTCTATTAATTACATATGTATGAGCACACAGAATAAATTAAACAGTTTCTTCATGGGTAACACTCCTGCTTTTACAGAAAGGATTAATATACAAACACAAAGTTCAGGCTTCTTCTTCACTGACCAGACGTATTACTATAACCGCTAACCTGAGCATGTGATCCTCACGCTGATGGACCAGATCAAGGTTTGTTTGCCTTTGTGGATGGAGCTTCTTTTCTACAGAATCGGTCAGAGTTCTGAGGCCACATGAACACCCCAGATGTCTTCAAAGCATTGTTTTAAGTTTGCTGCTTTCCTGCTGGGAGAACTTTGGCTGTTTGGCTGTTGCCATGTAGACTTGTAGGGGTGAGACTCTGGTAAGCGTAAAAGTGCTATCCATGTGAATTCTGGGATAAGAACATTGAGTTGTAGGAAGATTGAGGCGAGTTACCTGTCTGTGGTTTTAAGGACGCTCCTGATTGGTGGACAGTATGTTTTCAGTGGTTCAACATGAGAAGGTTGAACACTGCTTTTCCCTCAAATTCTTTAAACCTAATTCAGAGTTGTATAGTAGCCGAAGTCATTTCTCATGGAACTGTTTAAACTTGCAGACCACCTGCTAACAGAAATCACAAACTCTTGTTTCTCAAGCTAACCCCCTAAAGTTTAAAGAACTCCTGCAACTCTGCTGAAGTTTGTGGCTGAAAATGTTTGGCTCCCCCAGGCCTGGACAAGGACCAAGTAGGTGGAATAAAGTGACCGTAGTGAAGCTTTCCACTGGGTGACTCACAGCAGGATAACTGGGCACAATGGGCACGGCCCACAGTGACTCTCTGTGCTGATCATGTTGCATCGTTGGCTTCATCTCCAGGGGAAACTCAGCTTGTGGGGTCATGTTCTTGTCCTGACTTGACCTTCACCATGGCAACACTGCCATCTAGAGGACATTGGCATAAATAAACTTATAGCCAAGCTGTTTCAAATCCAAAGTTTCTCTTTGAGCCGGCATTTCCAACTTTAACAGAAGAAATCTGCAAAGTCATCCATGTGCAAAATCTGCATGGTGTACTTTTACAAAGTGATCAGTGCTTCAGCCACATCCCTCTGTCTCTGCAGGTTTGTTGCCTCCAGGCTGAAGAATCACAGTAATTGTAGCCTGCAACACCACAACTGGTTTCTGCAGCAATTTCAGCTTACTGAAGTAACCAGTAATTTGCAGCCAAGATTAATGATAACACACTCAACAAAACAAAAACCACAGCATTCCTGCTGTGGGTTGACACAAACATGCAGACGGCATGGACAGCATAGAAAAAGCATTTTTCTTCCACACAAAAAAGGGAATAACTGACGGTACTTCGATGTCCCACTAAGTATTTCCTGTATCTACCATGTCCTTTCCTCCCACTGATCCTCGCCTTCACACCAACATGTCCTGAGTCTCTTCTGATCAATGGGAGACAAGCATTAGAGCATAATTTCCCTTTTTTTTAGCCCCTCTGGAGGGAATATTTGACCTGGTTTACACAACATGTCTTGTAATCATTCTGGTATTTCTAAGGTCATGAAATCAGAGAAAAGTTGTTTTTCTCCAGGGTCTGTCCCGCCAGGATGTTGGAAACTGCATGGAATGACAATACACAAACTGTGACTAAATATCTAATGATATTATCCAAGTTGATGCCGTTGCTTCCTCATGAGGTCTTCCAGTGGACCTGAAAGAGTCCTGGCAGTCATCCACTCTTCCCCGCTCGTCCCTCATCATTTGGCATCCTGTCATCCATTCGCTCCAGTAAAGCTCAATCCCTTTCAGCAACTTTGCTAAACAAGTCAGAGGTATGGTGGGTAAACGCAATGTCCTGGTTCCTTTTCAGTCTGGTTTTACAGGGCTCACTGCAGAAAGAGCCCTTCTTGGGTAATAACATCTCGATGTTGTGTCACATTGTTCGTGCTGGACTCCACCTCAGCTTTGACACTCAATCGTCACATCGTGCTCTACAGATCTAAGTTCTGGGTTGGGGCATCAGGATCTGCGATGGAACAGTTTTCCTCACATCTGGAAGATCATTTTGACGACTGGCAAATTCACTTCCTCCTCTTCATCTCTTACCTGTGGTGTTCCACAGGGGTCGGTTCTGGAGCCTTTACAGTTCATTCTATATCTGCAGCATATTTTAGGCTCTTTTAAAGACATTTATATCGTCATGCTAATGATATTCATCCATTTCTTTTAAACCTCAGGATGTTTTTAAGATGCAGGTCTTGCTTGGATGTTTGCATTCTGTCAGGATTTGGATAAATATCCACCTGCTTCAGCTGAACGATGCCAAAGCTAAGGTCCTCGGTGTCTCTAACAGATTTGTCCCGTTTATTAAGCCCTTGGTTAAGAACCTCTTGAATCTGCACTCTTTGTAAAAAACCTCAGGATCAGTACTGCAAGGCTAAAACAAAATATTCCAAGTATTCACATCACCCTGACAAACCCAGTTGCACTCGCTCTTTATTCATCACAGAGTGTATTTTATAATTCTATCTACACCTGCTAAAGCACCGGCCATGAAGTTCCCAGCCTTGGCGGCTCCTTCTGTCTGTCAGCAACATAACGCAGAATGTTATGGATGGATTAAGATTAGGAAATCTCAGAAATGGAATGAGGAACATGTGATTCAGTTTTGAGGGTGACCCGTATGAACGGATAGGTTTGTAAAGATGTCTTTACTTTTGTGGCAGAGGGATCGTTTTGTCGTCAGAACGGTCATTGGCACGATAAAATATTACAACTCAGCAGCTTTCTGAGCTGTAAATGATCAAACATTAGTTCATACCAGTGACCTTTTGCAGCCTTACGTTCCCAGCAGGTCCATGGGATCACATGAGCAGGGTCTACTGGTGGTGAGGCAAACAAAACCAGTTTGCAGTAGTGGCTCCCTCTCTCTGAGCACTTTTCTTTTACAAAGCAGATAAAAACATCTTTTAAAACCTGGTTCAGCTCGGTGTTGTTTCACTGTAAAACACTTCATGGTTTTTATCTTAAACGTTGCTGTTTTAATATTAATTGTTGGTTATTAGACCAAATAAATCTACAGCTACATGAACATCATTTAACTGAAGTAAGAGTGGAGCAACTTCAGCCTTCTGGTCTCCATGTGACAGACTGCAGAGCTTCCTGGAGCAGGAAAGCAGGGTGATGGAGGTCTGTAGGACAGGAACAGCAGCTGCATCACTCACACTGAAGCTTTAACAATAAAAAAGCTGCAAGTCTTCAGCTCTTCACAGAGTCTGTCTGAGGCAACATACGCACAATACACTAAATATTCACAACTAAGGGTTGCATGGATAATGTTGGTTTCAAAGGAGAGTTTAAATGTGAGATTAAGACAGAAATATCTATCCAGGTCAAATCTGTTGAGAAACAAGTTTGCCTCACATTAAATTCATCTGGACACATTAAATGTTAATATAAATAACATTTATATTTCCTACTAAAAGAAAACCACATTTCTCTCAGCAAAAACCAGGTAGTGGCCGTCTGGGATTTAACCTGATGTGCAACTCTGCAAGGAGAGAAGCTAAAAGAAGTTTCCCTCAGCAGTTTTATAGAAGATCATAGACATGGTGCATGGTGAAGATATGAACTGATCCTTATCGGGAAGCCATGCGGCGATGTTGATGACAGACACCTCTATCAACGGTCAGTCAGGAGAATCCAGGGAGAGACCCCACCGTCACCGTGGAAACACCAGGAGGGTCCAGAAATAAGAGAAGGCCAGGATGGTTCATGATACACAGAGAGAATATTTCAAAATGAAACCCCCTTCATCTCCGTGGAAACCGGCAGGACCGTCATCTCCGTGGAAACCGGCAGGACCTTCATGGTTTTTTTTATTGAACATGATTGATAGCGTTTCTTCCGTTTGTGGTGATAAACCGGGCGACCAGCTTGCAGAACTTCTGCTGTACCAGGACAAGACAGTGTGTGTGTGTGTGTGTGTGTGTGTGTGCAGCTTCCTTAAGTGGAGGAAATGCGTCACATTTATGGAAAAGCTTGGTCAATTCTTTCTCCAGGATTCTGGTTGCTGTGTGTTAGCATGTCCTCTGTACGCCACGCAGCCCACGCGGACCCCTTTACAAAGCCCTCTCATAGTGAAGCAGCTCATCTCCCCTAAGGAGTGACCCTCTTCACAGTAAACCCCCACCCTCTACATCTGGATCAGCTGACAGCAAACTGATGACAGAACACACCAAGAGAAAATGATTCATCATCAGTTTATTTTATAGGGGAATCACAAGTACTTTAAAAGGTTATACAGCGCTGTACATCTGGGAGCAGTACTGACTGACTGGAGAGTCATTTACCTTCCCCCCCTTTAAATACTATTCATCTGAATGTTCTATAATCTTATAATGATACAGTGATACAATAAAAGCTTGTGTAACTGGTCCTGCAGCTTTGCTGATATGTCGATGTCGGGACTGTAACTTCCTTGTCTGTCTTTTTTTTTTTTTTTTTTTTTTTCCAAAAAAGGAAAATAAAGTTAAGATCAAAAACTGTACGACAGGCAGAAACTGCCAGGCTGTAATCCTGTAAAACTCCCAATTCACTCACACAATAGAGAGAAAGAGAGACAGAAAGGGAGAAAGAGAGAGAGACACAACTGTAATGTTCTGAAGGCTGGCCCGTGATGGAGGTGCTCATCTGTTCAGTGAGATGCAGACAAGCACAAGTTAGATCTTGCACTCTGCCATCTCGACTCCTCCTCTGCCCATCCACCGACCCGCTCCAGCGCTCACTTCCACAGCTGCGTGGTGAGAGTCTGGCCAGACCCTGTGGCGGCCCACCCACCCATGGCTGAAGAGGGCTGACCGAAGGCCATCTGGCCTCCTGCACCATTTAGAGTCAGCCCTGACATCTGCTGGTTCACCTGAGGATGGAACAGCCGACAAGCCAGTTTCAATAACGATGAAGCATTTGCATGGATGCAGAACGCTGCAACACTTACTGACGATCATCCTCCAGAACTGACCAGAAACACTGCTCTACATGCCTGCTGAGGAAACTCTGTGTGTGTGATCCGTACAGAAGTGAACCTTGTATGCACAGAAATGGACAAGCTGTTTGGTGCTCATCTCCATGTTTTCTGTTTGTGTTCCGCCTGAGGTCTGTACCACGAAGCTGGCGTTTCAGCAGAGCCTCGAGAGAACAGAGAGGAGAGGCAGCGAGGAAGCGCTGAGCGATCACATCTGTTCACATTGTCCCCTGATTTACAGAGCGGCAGGGTTGTGTGATGTGTTGCATTCATGGTGTTTCTGAGGAATGATGGTAATGATGGGGGGGGGGGCTGCCTGGCTGTTCTGAAAGGTTTCTCCATGTCTGCAACTGGTCAGACGCTGCTAACACCGCTGCTTTTATATGATCACACACTGACCAAGACGGGAAACCGTAGGTGGAATTCCAGCTGATCTCCAGCTTCCTTCTGCACCGCCAGCGTCGGGGTACGTTGCCGTAGGTGACGGAGCGATGCCCCCGCTATGTTGACCCCCTTTCATAGGCCTGGTGTTTGAACTGAACTACTGCTACTTTTATCCTCATCCTTGTGTTTTCAGACTCGGATCTCAGGCTGGTTTTTCTGTCCTGGTCTCATGAAAAATGCTCCATGAATCTAAAACAGTAAAAGTTCTGTTTAAATACTAGTTTTTTAATATGTATGCTTCTAAAGTATTTGTATTTCCAACAATCATCCCAAAGAGAGTGTGTTGAGGATCGGAGAGCTTTTTGTTGTGAAATCGTGTCTGTGCTGCCATCTAGTGGCCACTGGATGCTCCCGGTAATTCTCCAGCTGGATGTGTGCACGTGTGTCGCACGTCAACACAAACCAGCTCTTCCAGCTCTGCTAACCTCAGACAATGTGAAGACAACCAGTTCAAGCCGTTTCCATACCTGACCCATGTTCCACTGAGGCTGCTGGCCTGGCTGGAGGGCATACATGCCCTGAGCGGGTACCATACCCGCAGGCATGGCCCCACCTTGTGGTCCCATCATCCTGGGGGCCATGCCCATCATCCCTGCGGCAGGCGCATTCCCCATGAAGCCATTTGACATCGACATTCCGACCATCATGCCTGGACTGTGGCCCATCATGGCGGCTCCACTCTGAGCCATCATGGCCCCCATGACGGTAGTGGGTGGCATGGCGGCGCCCATACTGGGGAAGCCCTGATAGCCAGCAGCAGCTTGGACAGGAAACTGTATCTGGGAGGGGCCCATGAACATGCCGGCTGCTGAAGAAGGAGAACAAAGTCAGGAGGATGCAGCCTGGAAACTCTGGAGACATTCATTCCTGCTGATGTCATCATCCTACATCGTGGAGAATGTCCGAGTAGAACGTTTCCGTTCGGGTCAGTCGTCTAGCTTCGGGACGAGACCCGCCGTCTAGCTTCGGGACGAGACCCGCCGTCTAGCTTCGGGACGAGACCCGCCGTCTAGCTTCGGGACGAGACCCGCCGTCTAGCTTCGGGACGAGACCCGCCGTCTAGCTTCGGGACGAGACCCGCCGTCTAGCTTCGGGACGAGACCCGCCGTCTAGCTTCGGGACGAGACCCGCCGTCTAGCTTCGGGACGAGACCCGCCGTCTAGCTTCGGGACGAGACCCGCCGTCTAGCTTCGGGACGAGACCCGCCGTCTAGCTTCGGGACGAGACCCGCCGTCTAGCTTCGGGACGAGACCCGCCGTCTAGCTTCGGGACGAGACCCGCCGTCTAGCTTCGGGACGAGACCCGCCGTCTAGCTTCGGGACGAGACCCGCCGTCTAGCTTCGGGACGAGACCCGCCGTCTAGCTTCGGGACGAGACCCGTCGTCAAGCACCCGACCTTTAGTCTGAACACACCAGCAAAGCCGTCGCTCTCAGCGCCTCAGAGGGCCGCTCAGGCTGGGGGGGGGGGGGGGGGGGGGGGGGGGGGGCGCGACGCGTCAAAGGTAAACAGCTGCTGATAAGAAAAGTTCCATCTAGCCAGAGCAGAAACGATGAACCTGATGACGACGTCTGTCTGCAGTTGCATGGCGGTGCAACACGGAGAGCAGCTGTGGCGTTCTGTTTTAATGACAGAACTCAGTATAAACCTCCCACACAGAGAATAAATATGTTCTGGTGTGACCAAAAGAAAATTCAGATCAACAGAAATAAACCTGATGTTGGGAGGGGTGGGGGGGGCGAGTGGTGAGTCCAGAGGGTGGGGGGGCCCTGCCTGCCCTGCAGAGGAAGTCCACCGACCCCGTCGCCACCATGTAGGATAATAAAACGCTGAAGTAGAGGAACGTCCAGAAGTGCGGCGGTTACGTGAAACTACACGTCTCAGCGACACGCTGTCGACTCGGCTGTTTGCATTTTAAATACTGGAACAGCTGGGATTAATGGAAATGAATTAATCCCAGAATAATAACATGCATTTATTTAATCACACGGCATGTTTTTTCTTTATCACTTGACTTTATATTGAATCTATTTTTTCCCACAGAAACTATTTAAATGCAGATTTTGCTCATTTAGAAAACAGGGTTAGCTTAACTTTCTTCTTTCTGCTCCTTTTTCCTGATATGATGAATATTTGTAAACTTCTTAAAATGCACGTAAACAGGCGGCATCACGGCAGCATAACCTGACAGAACGTCTGCGCTGGTGAAGCAACAGCCGCTTCCTCACCAGCCTGCTGGGACATGCTGTTGGTTCCATACAGGGACAGAATGGAGTCCTTGGACATGGGCTTCTTGGTCGTGTCCTCAGCTTTGGCGGTGCTGCTGCCGTCACTGAACAGGTCCAGGTCTCCCTGTCCGGGCCCTGAGCTGGCTTCGCCTCCGACCCCCCCGGCTGCTGGAGCTTGTGTGGGGGTGCTGGCTGAGTTACTGGAGCTGACCTGGAAGGCAGAAAGACACCGTGAGCTTGATTCCTTTTCCTCATTTCCCTGAAGAAACTTTTCATTTGATGCTGACAAGAAGTTCTGTACGAGTCGCGGCAGAAATGAGAGCGACCCACTTCAGCGTTTGTTCATGCGGCTGTGTAGCAGCATTTAGACAAACTGGGAACTAAAGGCTCAAACTGGTGTGACGTCATCTGGTCGGCTGTGGCATTCTCTGCCAGCTGCAGGCGACGGACGGCCAAAAGCGAAGAGGCTACAGAGCCGTCTGCCGATGCTTCATGGTTGCATCTGGACAGAGCAGCTTCAACATCTGCATCAGCTGGCAAACGCAGGATTTCACCGCAGCTTCAAGTCGTTCCGTCGACGGGATTTCATCTCAACCGCCTGAAGAGAACAACCGATGACCCAACATGTTCCCAGCAGAAGACGGCGGTCTCAGGTCTTCTTCTGGTTCCAGAGTCTCTCAGAGAACGATGGGAGGAAGATCCTTCAGCTGTCGGGTTCCTCTGATGGATCCAGATCCCAGTCCGGGTTCAGATCCCAGTCCGGGGGGGGGGGGGGGGGGGGGGGGGGGTCTAGCCATCCATCAGTGATGCTGCAGAGGGACATCCCATGATGCACTGGGCTCTCCCTTCCCTCTTCATCTCTCTGCTCCTCATCCTCCACATGTAGATCCGTGACGGCCTCGTTAACGTGTATTTCTCTTCTTCTCTCTGCAGGTCTGCTGGATGGAAGTCGTGCCGACCCCCCTGTCCGGTCGTCTCAACGCGTGCTGGGTCGGCGGCAGATGTCCTGCTGCTCCGTGGAACGCTCAGGACGGGGGAGGAACTGAACACAAGACTGGACTGGAAGCAGCTGTCGGCTTCTTCAGAGAGGCTGTTACGTTTTCCATGAACAGTTATGATAAACTGGACTAAAGCGGATGAACTGGTCTGAATTGGAAACCTGCTAACGGTCAGAAGACGACTTTGACACAATAAAAATAAAGTTGAATAGAATATTTCTCATAATCTGTAAAATCCAAAAATGTTACCGAATGTCTACAACCCCCTAAACTGGGAAAGTTTCTCACTTTCCACCATAAAAATACATTTTAGGTCTTTGTTGATCAAAGCCTGATAATTAAACTCTTCCAAAGGAAAAATCAGGACGGCTTAAGGAGGCCTTGATGCTCAACTCAGCTTCAGAAATATAATAAATCATCATCAACTGCTGAGCTATTACTGAAGATGGAGGATTGATTGTGTTTCACATGAGCCGTGTTGCCGTCTGGTGGGCCGTTCATGCTGCTCTTCATTCAGCTTTTTAGTTTTACTGCACATTTAATTTCAGTTTAACAACAAGGCAGTGGTTGCCGAGGAGCCCTGCAGAGCGGTACTGATCAGACAGAACGACACGGGGAAGGCTTGTTTCGTCGCACCTGAGGAAACGGAGCTGTGGATGTGGAAGAGGGGAGGGGGTTGGACACCATGGGGCCGAATATATCCAGCTCACCGCTCTGGTTTGTGCTCGTGCTGCCGTTGTTAGTCGATGCAGCAGCTGGTGTGTCTGTGACAGAAAGGAGGACAAACAGGTTTTTCAGGAGGAATATTAGCAAACAACTCAAACTGCTGCTATGAAGGCGCTTTGACTCGACTCCGCAGCTCGCTGACACGTAAACTACTTTACATATGTTCCTGGAACATGGATCAAACATCTAAAAGTCAATATTAAAATCACGTCATTTCTATTAAAAGTGGCAGAAAGTCTGAGAATGTGTGTCTGCTAATGGGAAATACACTCTTTTATTAGGAAAAACACTGTTTTCCTAATAAAATGCAATCAGTGAAAAGAAAAACACTGCGACCAACACAGTGGAGCAGAAAGACAGATGTGTGGTTTTACTGGGCATCCATCAGAAAACTGCACCTGCAACTCACAACAGAAGTCTGCGACTACCTGATCCTTCTGCGTGCTGCTGAGACACCTGAACCATCGTGTTCTACATTCCTCCCCGTTTGCTTTGTTTGGTTGTCGCATTCAGAACGAACCTTCCCAGAGCAAAACAGGAAGTTCGTGTCTCCTGCTGAAAAACTGCGTCAGCAGATTGTCGCGCTTCCTCTTCTGCTCTCACCAAAGCAGAAACACTTCAGCGGTTTCTGACCTGAAGCAGAACAAGCTATTTAGCTGCAGCTAAAGCCCGACACACACTGCTTCTCGTCTAATAACCCGTCTTTCCAGGCTGAGGTTTTCCTCCAGCCAGATGTGACTGGAGAAGACGCAGCTTCAAACAGCAGCAGACACGTCTGGTGTGAAAGGCAACTAGAGCTCAGGAAACCAGTGAAATGCTGAAGAACAGACCAAAGCTTGTGTTTACAGCCAGAATACAACAGATCATCAGGATGACGCAGCAGTCCAACTCTCCAGGAGAAGCAACTTAACAGCCGCCAAACTGGCCATGAAGACGAAGCGTTACTGCGCTGAAAGCTGATTATTTTATACCCACCAAGGCCTAGGAGGTTCACCGGGGGCTCTGCAGTCTTCACAGGGCTGATTTTGGGAGCGGGCCTGGACTCCTCACTCTTAGGACAGAACAGTCATAATGAAATGAAAGCAGAAGAAAGGATCAGAAAAGCCTTTAGTTCACAGCTTGTTAAACCCAGGACGGAGTCAGAGACTCACCCTGCCGTAGGAAGACGCCTTGCTCCCTCTCTCAGACTCTCTCTTCACATCTTTGGGCTGAAATAGCAGAAAGTCAGTGAACAGCTCGGCCACTTTGACGTGAGCTGGACGTGCTGCGTGTCATACATACACTGCTCCCATTGATCACACTCTTGCTATAGTATTTCTTCCTCTCGTATTTATCCCTGATGAAGAATTCAACTGCTCTGAGGGGGGAGGGTTAGGAAACAATAACTACACACCGACACAAACATGTTGGATCTTTGGTGGGAGCAAAGGATACTGGTCTGTCTGAGGCCGTCTGAAGCTGTCTGGAAGGTTGGCCTCATAAAGCCGCCTGGCCTTGGTGTTCCCCATCTCCTGTATGCTCTGAAAAGGCAAAGCAAACAGCATGTAAACAGAGAACCAGAATGACAGGAAGACTTTGCTAATGGATGCTGATGGGTCTGAACGTTGCAGCAACCTCCCAGCCAGTGATGAGAGACTGCAGCGTCCCTCCAGGCTGAACACAAATAAATCCTCCATGATGATGAAGACCAGGAGGTAGTCAGAGTTCTCTTTAAAACAAGCAAGGCGTGGGGTTTGTGTGATGCAAGAACAGATTTATGGAACCTTGTGATTTACAAGAAATCCTGCTGATAAAGTGTTTTTCCAGAAAAAACTTTCTATTAAGAAGTAAAAACACTGTTAAAAAGGCTGTTACGTGAACTTCCAGTGACAGAAGAGCAGAATACCAACTAGGAAGCTAAATTTAAGGAAATACAAATCGACACACTGCAGACAGCAAAAGTTACGTCGTGTAAGATGTTTTACAGCCAGAAAGTTTCTCCACTGAGTACCATGATAGCAATTATTTCAGTTCAAACGTCATTAAAAGCAAAATCTGTTTTTAAATCTGGTGGGATCATGGAGCACCCGATTTACTGTTGTACTGTAGTTCATTAATACAGTATGTTCAGCGATGCTTTTGTTTAGTAATGCTCCAGATGATTGATATGAGGGATATTGATCTGGAGCCTGCTGATGCACCGCAACACATGCAGAACCTGGTCAGGCAACGTTCTGCTGACACGAGGAAGATCTTCGCTGAGACACGGCTGGGCTGCATGAAAGCACATGTTGCTCTGAAGCTTTCATCATTAAGGATCCCACTTCCAGCCCGTTTCGAGCCCCGTCACGTCACCGCTTCAGGACACTCCTCAGCCTAAATGTCTCCAGTGTTTCTGATTAGCTGTTAGATTTTGTTATTTTCTTTCAGTGTGTTACACTGCAGCTCAACAGCGTTGTATATAAATGCAAGTAAAAAATATTGTGTTTATGAATGAAGAAGAAAAGCATACGTGGATTTGTTCTGAGGTCCATTGGTCCAGGTTGACAGATTTCACTCTGGATATGTGAACTCCCAGGTTCCTGTGGATGCCTGCACACCGGATGCAGATAAAAACCCCCAGATTCCAGGATGCCCATCTTGGACCTGTTGATGGAACACAAACACAATTTAAAGAGTCTTCCTGTATCTGTGGAACCAGGAGCCAAAAGGAAGCTGGGCGGTTGCGACAAGACCCAGAAAAGTCTAACATTTCCTGAAGCTGCGCCGCGGTTTGATAAACCCAACAACGGAACCGGGGAGGCACCGAAGTTAGCCTGGTTAGCCAGGTTAGTTAGCCTGGTTAGCCTCGCTAGTTAGCCTGGTTAGCCGCTCCGTTTAGCCGGAGGAGAGGAACGTCAGCGGAACTGCTCGCGCCAGCTAAATCTTAGCCAGTTAGCATCTGGAATCTAAACACGGCAGTTAACCAGTACTTTCAGTTAACTAACCCAACCAGCTCGGAACCGGATTAAAAGCAGGATAAAGCGTGAACGGGTCGGCAGCCTGGACGCCTCACCTTTCGCCTCGCAGTCGGCGCAGTACTTGTTGTCCTCCTCCCGCAGCATTCTGGACAGGATGGCCTGGTGCTGCTCGTTCAGCTTCTGGGCCTTCTCTCGCTCCGAGCGGGTCGTCATGTTCCGGCTTTAAGTCACGCTCCCTGGGTGGAAACAACGCTGCTTCAATCAGTCGGCAGGAGAGACAAGTTTCACATAAAATATCATAATCAGAGGTCTAAATGCCTCCAACTGGGACATGAAAATACCCGGAACCGGAACCGCTTCCCCGCCCACAGGAATGTCAGGCTGACGCAGCGGCCGCAGCGGATTGGTCCACGCTGGCTACGTCATCAGCTGCGCTGGAATCAGGAATTAAGTTTTGAGACAAAAAATTGGAATTAAGAGGAATTATTTAAGTGACATAACCTTATCCACAGCAATGACCTCCCTAGTAAGCCCGCTCCCTAACCCACGCAACTCCTCTGGCTAAACTGTCGTATTTAGATTAGAACACGAAAACAAAATCACTGTAATTATTTTTTTAAATAGAAATGTTTTGTTGTTTTTTTATTACTCTTGCTTTCAGGTATTCATTCATTCATTATCCTAAGCACTTAGTCCGATGAAGGGTCTCAGGGAAGCTGGAGCCTAGCAGTCTTTGGGCGAAAGGCAGGGTACACCCTGGACAGCAACAGTCCAAAAAGCAGGGCACTTTTAATTATTTTGATATCATTTATGATTTCTCTATTCATGTTGTCTTTGTCATCTCGAGGTCGTCCGTTTTGTTAGCTAGCAATCTCAAATTACCCATGAAGACCGTTGGGAGAAATGGTTATAAATCTCCATCGCTTTCTCCTCTGTCTGACTCCCGCCCTGCATCCTCTTCTCTTTCTTTTCAACCATAGACTGTATGTAAAGAGATGGACGGAGTCTCCATGACGTCACCCATAGGTTTCTGAAGAGCTGAATTGAAGCTCGTTGGGCGGTT
>NC_136621.1:3731514-3766514 GCF_933228915.1 Telmatherina bonti
AGTCACGCAACACACACAGTCACACAACACACAAAGTCACGCAACACACAGTCACGCAACACACAGTCACGTTACACACAGTCACGCAACGCACACAGTCACGCAACGCACACAGTCACTCAACACACACAGTCACTCAACACACACAGTCAAATAACACACAGTCACGCAACACACACAGTCACGCAACACACACAGTCACTCAACACACAGTCACTCATCACACAGTCACGCAACACAGTCACGCAACGCACACAGTCACTCAACACACACAGTCACTCAACACACACAGTAACGCAACACACAGTCACTCAACACACACAGTCACGTAACACACACAGTCACTCAACACACACAGTCACACAACACACAGTCACGCAACACACAGTCACGCAACACAGTCACGCAACACAGTCACGCAACACAGTCACGCAACGCACACAGTCACGCAAAACACACAGTCACGCAACACACACAGTAACGCAACACACAAAGTCACGCAACACACAGTCACGCAACACACAGTCACGCAACGCACACAGTCACTCAACACACACAGTCACTCAACACACACAGTCACGCAACACACACAGTCACGCAATACACAGTCACGCAACACACACAGTCACGCAACACACACAGTGATGCAACACAGTCACGGAACACACACAGTCACGGAACACACACAGTCACGCAACACACACAGTCACGCAACACACACAGTCACTCAACACACACGGTCACGGAACACACAGTCACGCAACACACACAGTCACGCAACACACAGTCACGCAACACACAGTCACGCAACACACACAGTCACGCAACACACACAGTCACTCAACACACACAGTCACGCAACACACACAGTCATGCAACACACGGTAACGCATCACACAGTCACGCAACACACACAGTCACGCAACACACACAGTCACTCAACACACACAGTCACGCAACACACACAGTCACTCAACACACACAGTCACTCAATACACACAGTCACGCAACACACACAGTGATGCAACACAGTCACGCAACACAGTCTCGCAACACACACAGTCACTCAACACACACATTAATGCAACACACACAGTCACGCAACACACAGTCACGCAACACACAGTCACGCAACACACAGTCACGCAACGCACACAGTCACTCAACACACACAGTCACTCAACACACACAGTCACGCAACACACACAGTCATGCAACACACACAGTCACTCAACACACACAGTCACGCCACACACACAGTCACGCAAAACACACAGTCACGCAACACACACAGTCACGCCACACACACCGTCACGCCACACACACAGTCACGCAACACACAGTCACGCAACACACAGTCATGCAACACACAGACACGCAACACACAGTCACGCAACACACACAGTCACGCAACACACAGTCACGCAACACACAGTCACGCAACACACACAGTCACTCAACACACAGTCATGCAACACACAGTCATGCAACACACAGTCACACAAGACACAGTCACGCAACACACAGTCACTCAACACACACAGTCACTCAACACACAGTCATGCAACACACACAGTCATGCAACACACACAGTCACTCAACACACAGTCACGCAACACACACAGTCACGCAACACAGTCACGCAACACAGTCACGCAACGCACACAGTCACGCAACACACACAGTCAGGCAACACAGTCACGCAACACAGTCACGCAACGCACACAGTCACGCAAAACACAGTCACGCAACACACACAGTAACGCAACACACACTCTCACGCAACACACAGTCACGCAACACACAGTCACGCAACACACACAGTCACGGAACACACACAGTCACGCAACACACACAGTCACGCAACACACACAGTCACTCAACACACACAGTCACGGAACACACAGTCATGCAACACACACAGTCACGCAACACACACAGTCACGCAACACACAGTCACGCAACACACACAGTCACGCAACACACACAGTCACGCAACACACGGTCACGCAACACACAGTCACGCAAAACACACAGTCACGCAACACACACAGTCACGCAACACACAGTCACGCAACACACACAGTCACTCAACACACAAAGTCACGCAACACACAAAGTCACTCAACACACACAGTCACGCAACACACAGTCACGCAACACACACAGTCACGCAACACACACAGTCACGCAACACACTGTCACGCAACACACACAGTCACGCAACACACACAGTCACGCAACACACAGTCACGCAACACACACAGTCACTCAACACACAAAGTCACGCAACACACAAAGTCACTCAACACACACAGTCACGCAAAACACACAGTCACGCAACACACACAGTCACGCAACACACACAGTCACTCAACACACACAGTCACGCAACACACAGTCACGCAACACACACAGTCACGCAACACAAAGTCACTCAACACACACAGTCACGCAACACACAGTCACGCAACACACCCAGTCACGCAACACACACAGTCACGCAACACACAAAGTCACGCAACACACAGTCACGCAACACACAGTCACTCAACACACAGTCACGCAACGCACACAGTCACTCAACACACACAGTCACTCAACACACACAGTCACGCAACACACACAGTCACTCAACACACACAGTAACTCAACACACAGTCATGCAACACAGTCACGCAACACACACAGTCACTCAACACACAAAGTCACGCAACACACAAAGTCACTCAACACACACAGTCACGCAAAACACAGTCATGCAACACACACAGTCACGCAACACACACAGTCACGCAACACACAGTCACTCAACACACACAGTCACTCAACACACACAGTCACGCAACACACACAGTCACGCAACACACAGTCACGCAACACACACAGTCACGCAACACAAAGTCACTCAACACACACAGTCACGCAACACACAGTCACGCAACACACCCAGTCACGCAACACACACAGTCACACAACACACAAAGTCACGCAACACACAGTCACGCAACACACAGTCACGTTACACACAGTCACGCAACGCACACAGTCACGCAACGCACACAGTCACTCAACACACACAGTCACTCAACACACACAGTCAAATAACACACAGTCACGCAACACACACAGTCACGCAACACACACAGTCACGCAAAACACACAGTCACGCAACACACACAGTCACGCCACACACACAGTCACGCCACACACACAGTCACGCAACACACAGTCACGCAACACACAGTCATGCAACACACAGACACGCAACACACAGTCACGCAACACACACAGTCACGCAACACACAGTCACGCAACACACAGTCACGCAACACACACAGTCACTCAACACACAGTCATGCAACACACAGTCATGCAACACACAGTCACACAAGACACAGTCACGCAACACACACAGTCACGCAACACACAGTCACTCAACACACACAGTCACTCAACACACAGTCATGCAACACACACAGTCATGCAACACACACAGTCACTCAACACACAGTCACGCAACACACACAGTCACGCAACACAGTCACGCAACACAGTCACGCAACGCACACAGTCACGCAACACACACAGTCAGGCAACACAGTCACGCAACACAGTCACGCAACGCACACAGTCACGCAAAACACAGTCACGCAACACACACAGTAACGCAACACACACTCTCACGCAACACACAGTCACGCAACACACAGTCACGCAACACACACAGTCACGGAACACACACAGTCACGCAACACACACAGTCACGCAACACACACAGTCACTCAACACACACAGTCACGGAACACACAGTCATGCAACACACACAGTCACGCAACACACACAGTCACGCAACACACAGTCACGCAACACACACAGTCACGCAACACACACAGTCACGCAACACACGGTCACGCAACACACAGTCACGCAAAACACACAGTCACGCAACACACACAGTCACGCAACACACAGTCACGCAACACACACAGTCACTCAACACACAAAGTCACGCAACACACAAAGTCACTCAACACACACAGTCACGCAACACACAGTCACGCAACACACACAGTCACGCAACACACACAGTCACGCAACACACTGTCACGCAACACACACAGTCACGCAACACACACAGTCACGCAACACACAGTCACGCAACACACACAGTCACTCAACACACAAAGTCACGCAACACACAAAGTCACTCAACACACACAGTCACGCAAAACACACAGTCACGCAACACACACAGTCACGCAACACACACAGTCACTCAACACACACAGTCACGCAACACACAGTCACGCAACACACACAGTCACGCAACACAAAGTCACTCAACACACACAGTCACGCAACACACAGTCACGCAACACACCCAGTCACGCAACACACACAGTCACGCAACACACAAAGTCACGCAACACACAGTCACGCAACACACAGTCACTCAACACACAGTCACGCAACGCACACAGTCACTCAACACACACAGTCACGCAACACACACAGTCACTCAACACACACAGTAACTCAACACACAGTCATGCAACACAGTCACGCAACACACACAGTCACTCAACACACAAAGTCACGCAACACACAAAGTCACTCAACACACACAGTCACGCAAAACACAGTCATGCAACACACACAGTCACGCAACACACACAGTCACGCAACACACAGTCACGCAACACACAGTCACTCAACACACAGTCACGCAACGCACACAGTCACTCAACACACACAGTCACGCAACACACACAGTCACTCAACACACACAGTAACTCAACACACAGTCATGCAACACAGTCACGCAACACACACAGTCACTCAACACACAAAGTCACGCAACACACAAAGTCACTCAACACACACAGTCACGCAAAACACAGTCATGCAACACACACAGTCACGCAACACACACAGTCACGCAACACACAGTCACTCAACACACACAGTCACTCAACACACACAGTCACGCAACACACACAGTCACGCAACACACAGTCACGCAACACACACAGTCACGCAACACAAAGTCACTCAACACACACAGTCACGTAACACACAGTCACGCAACACACCCAGTCACGCAACACACACAGTCACACAACACACAAAGTCACGCAACACACAGTCACGCAACACACAGTCACGTTACACACAGTCACGCAACGCACACAGTCACGCAACGCACACAGTCACTCAACACACACAGTCACGCAACACACACAGTCACGCAATACACAGTCACGCAACACACACAGTCACGCAACACACACAGTGATGCAACACAGTCACGGAACACACACAGTCACGGAACACACACAGTCACGCAACACACACAGTCACGCAACACACACAGTCACTCAACACACACAGTCACGGAACACACAGTCATGCAACACACACAGTCACGCAACACACACAGTCACGCAACACACAGTCACGCAACACACACAGTCACGCAACACACACAGTCACTCAACACACACAGTCACGCAACACACACAGTCACTCAACACACAATCATGCAACACACAGTCACGCAACACACACAGTCACGCAACACACAGTCACTCAACACACACAGTCACGCAACACACACAGTCATGCAACACACTGTAACGCATCACACACAGTCACGCAACACACACAGTCACGCAACACACACAGTCACTCAACACACACAGTCACGCAACACACACAGTGATGCAACACAGTCACGCAACACAGTAACGCAACACACAGTCACTCAACACACACAGTCACGCAAAACACACAGTCACGCAACACACACAGTAACGCAACACACACAGTCACGCAACACACAGTCACGCAATACACAGTCACTCAACACACACAGTCACTCAACACACACAGTCACGCAACACACACAGTCACGCAATACACAGTCACGCAACACACACAGTCACGCAACACACACAGTGATGCAACACAGTCACGGAACACACACAGTCACGGAACACACACAGTCACGCAACACACACAGTCACGCAACACACACAGTCACTCAACACACACAGTCACGGAACACACAGTCATGCAACACACACAGTCACGCAACACACACAGTCACGCAACACACAGTCACGCAACACACACAGTCACGCAACACACACAGTCACTCAACACACACAGTCACGCAACACACACAGTCACTCAACACACAATCATGCAACACACAGTCACGCAACACACACAGTCACGCAACACACAGTCACTCAACACACACAGTCACGCAACACACACAGTCATGCAACACACTGTAACGCATCACACACAGTCACGCAACACACACAGTCACGCAACACACACAGTCACTCAACACACACAGTCACGCAACACACACAGTGATGCAACACAGTCACGCAACACAGTAACGCAACACACAGTCACTCAACACACACAGTCACGTAACACACACAGTCACTCAACACACACAGTCACACAACACACAGTCACGCAACACACAGTCACGCAACACAGTCACGCAACACAGTCACGCAACACAGTCACACAACACAGTCACGCAACACAGTCACGCAACACACACAGTCACGCAAAACACACAGTCACGCAAATCACACAGTAACGCAACACACACAGTCACGCAACACACAGTCACGCAACACACAGTCACTCAACACACACAGTCACTCAACACACACAGTCACGCAACACACACAGTCACGCAATACACAGTCACGCAACACACACAGTCACGCAACACACACAGTGATGCAACACAGTCACGGAACACACACAGTCACGGAACACACACAGTCACGCAACACACACAGTCACGCAACACACACAGTCACTCAACACACACAGTCACGGAACACACAGTCATGCAACACACACAGTCACGCAACACACACAGTCACGCAACACACAGTCACGCAACACACACAGTCACGCAACACACACAGTCACTCAACACACACAGTCACGCAACACACACAGTCACTCAACACACAATCATGCAACACACAGTCACGCAACACACACAGTCACGCAACACACAGTCACTCAACACACACAGTCACGCAACACACACAGTCATGCAACACACTGTAACGCATCACACACAGTCACGCAACACACACAGTCACGCAACACACACAGTCACTCAACACACACAGTCACGCAACACACACAGTGATGCAACACAGTCACGCAACACAGTCTCGCAACACACAGTCACTCAACACACACATTAATGCAACACACACAGTCACGCAACACACACAGTCACGAAACACACAGTCACGCAACACACAGTCACGCAATACACAGTCACGCAACGCACACAGTCACTCAACACACACAGTCACTCAACACACACAGTCACGCAACACACACAGTCATGCAACACACACAGTCACTCAACACACAGTCACGCAACACACACAGTTACTCAACACACACAGTCACGCCACACACACAGTCACGCAACACACACAGTCACGCAACACACAGTCACTCAACACACACAGTCACGCAACACACACAGTCATGCAACACACTGTAACGCATCACACACAGTCACGCAACACACACAGTCACGCAACACACACAGTCACTCAACACACACAGTCACGCAACACACACAGTGATGCAACACAGTCACGCAACACAGTAACGCAACACACAGTCACTCAACACACACAGTCACGCAAAACACACAGTCACGCAACACACACAGTAACGCAACACACACAGTCACGCAACACACAGTCACGCAACACACAGTCACTCAACACACACAGTCACTCAACACACACAGTCACGCAACACACACAGTCACGCAATACACAGTCACGCAACACACACAGTCACGCAACACACACAGTGATGCAACACAGTCACGGAACACACACAGTCACGGAACACACACAGTCACGCAACACACACAGTCACGCAACACACACAGTCACTCAACACACACAGTCACGGAACACACAGTCATGCAACACACACAGTCACGCAACACACACAGTCACGCAACACACAGTCACGCAACACACACAGTCACGCAACACACACAGTCACTCAACACACACAGTCACGCAACACACACAGTCACTCAACACACAATCATGCAACACACAGTCACGCAACACACACAGTCACGCAACACACAGTCACTCAACACACACAGTCACGCAACACACACAGTCATGCAACACACTGTAACGCATCACACACAGTCACGCAACACACACAGTCACGCAACACACACAGTCACTCAACACACACAGTCACGCAACACACACAGTGATGCAACACAGTCACGCAACACAGTAACGCAACACACAGTCACTCAACACACACAGTCACGTAACACACACAGTCACTCAACACACACAGTCACACAACACACAGTCACGCAACACACAGTCACGCAACACAGTCACGCAACACAGTCACGCAACACAGTCACACAACACAGTCACGCAACACAGTCACGCAACACACACAGTCACGCAAAACACACAGTCACGCAACACACACAGTAACGCAACACACACAGTCACGCAACACACAGTCACGCAACACACAGTCACTCAACACACACAGTCACTCAACACACACAGTCACGCAACACACACAGTCACGCAATACACAGTCACGCAACACACACAGTCACGCAACACACACAGTGATGCAACACAGTCACGGAACACACACAGTCACGGAACACACACAGTCACGCAACACACACAGTCACGCAACACACACAGTCACTCAACACACACAGTCACGGAACACACAGTCATGCAACACACACAGTCACGCAACACACACAGTCACGCAACACACAGTCACGCAACACACACAGTCACGCAACACACACAGTCACTCAACACACACAGTCACGCAACACACACAGTCACTCAACACACAATCATGCAACACACAGTCACGCAACACACACAGTCACGCAACACACAGTCACTCAACACACACAGTCACGCAACACACACAGTCATGCAACACACTGTAACGCATCACACACAGTCACGCAACACACACAGTCACGCAACACACACAGTCACTCAACACACACAGTCACGCAACACACACAGTGATGCAACACAGTCACGCAACACAGTCTCGCAACACACAGTCACTCAACACACACATTAATGCAACACACACAGTCACGCAACACACACAGTCACGAAACACACAGTCACGCAACACACAGTCACGCAATACACAGTCACGCAACGCACACAGTCACTCAACACACACAGTCACTCAACACACACAGTCACGCAACACACACAGTCATGCAACACACACAGTCACTCAACACACAGTCACGCAACACACACAGTTACTCAACACACACAGTCACGCCACACACACAGTCACGCAACACACACAGTCACGCAACACACAGTCACTCAACACACACAGTCACGGAACACACAGTCATGCAACACACACAGTCACGCAACACACACAGTCACGCAACACACAGTCACGCAACACACACAGTCACGCAACACACACAGTCACTCAACACACACAGTCACGCAACACACACAGTCACTCAACACACAATCATGCAACACACAGTCACGCAACACACACAGTCACGCAACACACAGTCACTCAACACACACAGTCACGCAACACACACAGTCATGCAACACACTGTAACGCATCACACACAGTCACGCAACACACACAGTCACGCAACACACACAGTCACTCAACACACACAGTCACGCAACACACACAGTGATGCAACACAGTCACGCAACACAGTCTCGCAACACACAGTCACTCAACACACACATTAATGCAACACACACAGTCACGCAACACACACAGTCACGAAACACACAGTCACGCAACACACAGTCACGCAATACACAGTCACGCAACGCACACAGTCACTCAACACACACAGTCACTCAACACACACAGTCACGCAACACACACAGTCATGCAACACACACAGTCACTCAACACACAGTCACGCAACACACACAGTTACTCAACACACACAGTCACGCCACACACACAGTCACGCAACACACACAGTCACGCAACACACAGTCACTCAACACACAGAGTCACGCAACACACAGTCATGCAACACACACAGTCATGCAACACACACAGTCACTCAACACACAGTCACGCAACACACACAGTCACGCAACACAGTCACGCAACACAGTCACGCAACGCACACAGTCACGCAAAACACAGTCACGCAACACACACAGTAACTCAACACACACTCTCACGCAACACACAGTCACGCAACACACAGTCACGCAACGCACACAGTCACTCAAAGCACACAGTCACTCAACACACACAGTCACGCAACACACACAGTTACGCAACACACACAGTCACGCAACACACACAGTGATGCAACACAGTCACGCAACACACACAGTCACGGAACACACACAGTCACTCAACACACAGTCACGCAACACACACAGTCACGCAACACAGTCACGCAACACAGTCACGCAACGCACACAGTCACGCAAAACACAGTCACGCAACACACACAGTAACTCAACACACACTCTCACGCAACACACAGTCACGCAACACACAGTCACGCAACGCACACAGTCACTCAAAGCACACAGTCACTCAACACACACAGTCACGCAACACACACAGTTAAGCAACACACACAGTCACGCAACACACACAGTGATGCAACACAGTCACGCAACACACACAGTCACGGAACACACACAGTCACGCCACACACACAGTCACGCAACACACAGTCACGCAACACACAGTCATGCAACACACAGACACGCAACACACAGTCACGCAACACACACAGTCACGCAACACACAGTCACGCAACACACAGTCACGCAACACACACAGTCACTCAACACACAGTCATGCAACACACAGTCATGCAACACACAGTCACGCAAGACACAGTCACGCAACACACACAGTCACGCAACACACAGTCACTCAACACACACAGTCACTCAACACACAGTCATGCAACACACACAGTCATGCAACACACACAGTCACTCAACACACAGTCACGCAACACACACAGTAACGCAACACACACTCTCACGCAACACACAGTCACGCAACACACAGTCACGCAACACACACAGTCACGGAACACACACAGTCACGCAACACACACAGTCACGCAACACACACAGTCACTCAACACACACAGTCACGGAACACACAGTCACGCAACACACACAGTTACTCAACACACACAGTCACGCAAAACACACAGTCACGCAACACACACAGTCACGCCACACACACAGTCACGCCACACACACAGTCACGCAACACACAGTCACGCAACACACAGTCATGCAACACACAGACACGCAAGACACAGTCACGCAACACACACAGTCACGCAACACACAGTCACGCAACACACACAGTCACTCAACACACAAAGTCACGCAACACACAAAGTCACTCAACACACACAGTCACGCAACACACAGTCACGCAACACACACAGTCACGCAACACACACAGTCACGCAACACACAGTCACGCAACACACACAGTCACGCAACACACACAGTCACCCAACACACAGTCACGCAACACACACAGTCACTCAACACACAAAGTCACGCAACACACAAAGTCACTCAACACACACAGTCACGCAAAACACACAGTCACGCAACACACACAGTCACGCAACACACACAGTCACGAAACACACACAGTCACTCAACACACACAGTCACGCAACACACACAGTCACGCAACACACAGTCACGCAACACACACAGTCACGCAACACAAAGTCACTCAACACACACAGTCACGCAACACACAGTCACGCAACACACACAGTCACGCAACACACACAGTCACGCAACACACACAGTCACGCAACACACAAAGTCACGCAACACACAGTCACGCAACACACAGTCACTCAACACACAGTCACGCAACGCACACAGTCACTCAACACACACAGTCACTCAACACACACAGTCACGCAACACACACAGTCACGCAACACACAGTCACGCAACACACACAGTCGCTCAACACACACAGTCACTCAACACACAGTCACGCAACACAGTCACGCAACGCACACAGTCACTCAACACACACAGTCACTCAACACACACAGTAACGCAACACACAGTCACTCAACACACACAGTCACGTAACACACACAGTCACTCAACACACACAGTCACACAACACACAGTCACGCAACACACAGTCACGCAACACAGTCACGCAACACAGTCACGCAACACAGTCACACAACACAGTCACGCAACACAGTCACGCAACACACACAGTCACGCAAAACACACAGTCACGCAACACACACAGTAACGCAACACACACAGTCACGCAACACACAGTCACGCAACACACAGTCACTCAACACACACAGTCACTCAACACACACAGTCACGCAACACACACAGTCACGCAATACACAGTCACGCAACACACACAGTCACGCAACACACACAGTGATGCAACACAGTCACGGAACACACACAGTCACGCAACACACACAGTCACGCAACACACACAGTCACTCAACACACACAGTCACGGAACACACAGTCATGCAACACACACAGTCACGCAACACACACAGTCACGCAACACACAGTCACGCAACACACACAGTCACGCAACACACACAGTCACTCAACACACACAGTCACGCAACACACACAGTCACTCAACACACAATCATGCAACACACAGTCACGCAACACACACAGTCACGCAACACACAGTCACTCAACACACACAGTCACGCAACACACACAGTCATGCAACACACTGTAACGCATCACACACAGTAACGCAACACACACAGTCACGCAACACACACAGTCACTCAACACACACAGTCACGCAACACACACAGTGATGCAACACAGTCACGCAACACAGTCTCGCAACACACAGTCACTCAACACAGACATTAATGCAACACACACAGTCACGCAACACACACAGTCACGCAACACACAGTCACGCAACACACAGTCACGCAATACACAGTCACGCAACGCACACAGTCACTCAACACACACAGTCACTCAACACACACAGTCACGCAACACACACAGTCATGCAACACACACAGTCACTCAACACACAGTCACGCAACACACACAGTTACTCAACACACACAGTCACGCAAAACACACAGTCACGCAACACACACAGTCACGCCACACACACAGTCACGCCACACACACAGTCACGCAACACACAGTCACGCAACACACAGTCATGCAACACACAGACACGCAAGACACAGTCACGCAACACACACAGTCACGCAACACACAGTCACGCAACACACACAGTCACTCAACACACAGTCATGCAACACACAGTCATGCAACACACAGTCACGCAAGACACAGTCACGCAACACACACAGTCACGCAACACACAGTCACTCAACACACACAGTCACGCAACACACAGTCATGCAACACACACAGTCATGCAACACACACAGTCACTCAACACACAGTCACGCAACACACACAGTCACGCAACACAGTCACGCAACACAGTCACGCAACGCACACAGTCACGCAAAACACAGTCACGCAACACACACAGTAACTCAACACACACTCTCACGCAACACACAGTCACGCAACGCACACAGTCACTCAAAGCACACAGTCACCTCAACACACACAGTCACGCAACACACACAGTTACGCAACACACACAGTCACGCAACACACACAGTGATGCAACACAGTCACGCAACACACACAGTCACGGAACACACACAGTCACGCAACACACACAGTCACGCAACACACACAGTCACTCAACACACACAGTCACGGAACACACAGTCATGCAACACACACAGTCACGCAACACACACAGTCACGCAACACACACAGTCACTCAACACACACACAGTCACGGAACACACAGTCATGCAACACACACAGTCACGCAACACACAGTCACGCAACACACACAGTCACGCAACACACACAGTCACGCAACACACGGTCACGCAACACACACAGTCACTCAACACACAGAGTCACGGAACACACAGTCATGCAACACACACAGTCACGCAACACACAGTCACGCAACACACACAGTCCGGGAACACACAGTCACGCAACACACACAGTCACGCAACACACACAGTCACTCAACACACACAGTCACGGAACACACAGTCATGCAACACACACAGTCACGCAACACACACAGTCACGCAACACACACAGTCACTCAACACACACAGTCACGGAACACACAGTCATGCAACACACACAGTCACGCAACACACACAGTCACGCAACACACACAGTCACGCAACACACACAGTCACTCAACACACACAGTCACGGAACACACAGTCATGCAACACACACAGTCACGCAACACACACAGTCACTCAACACACACAGTCACGGAACACACAGTCATGCAACACACACAGTCACGCAACACACAGTCACGCAACACACACAGTCACGCAACACACACAGTCACGCAACACACGGTCACGCAACACACACAGTCACTCAACACACAAAGTCACGCAACACACAATGTCACTCAACACACACAGTCACGCAAAACACACAGTCACGCAACACACACAGTCACGCAACACACACAGTCACTCAACACACACAGTCACTCAACACACACAGTCACGCAACACACACAGTCACGCAACACACAGTCACGCAACACACACAGTCACGCAACACAAAGTCACTCAACACACACAGTCACGCAACACACAGTCACGCAACACACCCAGTCACGCAACACACCCAGTCACGCAACACACAAAGTCACGCAACACACAGTCACGCAACACACAGTCACGCAACACACAGTCACGCAACGCACACAGTCACTCAACACACACAGTCACTCAACACACACAGTCACGCAACACACACAGTGATGCAACACAGTCACGCAACACAGTCTCGCAACACACAGTCACTCAACACAGACATTAATGCAACACACACAGTCACGCAACACACACAGTCACGCAACACACAGTCACGCAACACACAGTCACGCAATACACAGTCACGCAACGCACACAGTCACTCAACACACACAGTCACTCAACACACACAGTCACGCAACACACACAGTCATGCAACACACACAGTCACTCAACACACAGTCACGCAACACACACAGTTACTCAACACACACAGTCACGCAAAACACACAGTCACGCAACACACACAGTCACGCCACACACACAGTCACGCCACACACACAGTCACGCAACACACAGTCACGCAACACACAGTCATGCAACACACAGACACGCAAGACACAGTCACGCAACACACACAGTCACGCAACACACAGTCACGCAACACACACAGTCACTCAACACACAGTCATGCAACACACAGTCATGCAACACACAGTCACGCAAGACACAGTCACGCAACACACACAGTCACGCAACACACAGTCACTCAACACACACAGTCACGCAACACACAGTCATGCAACACACACAGTCATGCAACACACACAGTCACTCAACACACAGTCACGCAACACACACAGTCACGCAACACAGTCACGCAACACAGTCACGCAACGCACACAGTCACGCAAAACACAGTCACGCAACACACACAGTAACTCAACACACACTCTCACGCAACACACAGTCACGCAACGCACACAGTCACTCAAAGCACACAGTCACCTCAACACACACAGTCACGCAACACACACAGTTACGCAACACACACAGTCACGCAACACACACAGTGATGCAACACAGTCACGCAACACACACAGTCACGGAACACACACAGTCACGCAACACACACAGTCACGCAACACACACAGTCACTCAACACACACAGTCACGGAACACACAGTCATGCAACACACACAGTCACGCAACACACACAGTCACGCAACACACACAGTCACTCAACACACACACAGTCACGGAACACACAGTCATGCAACACACACAGTCACGCAACACACAGTCACGCAACACACACAGTCACGCAACACACACAGTCACGCAACACACGGTCACGCAACACACACAGTCACTCAACACACAGAGTCACGGAACACACAGTCATGCAACACACACAGTCACGCAACACACAGTCACGCAACACACACAGTCCGGGAACACACAGTCACGCAACACACACAGTCACGCAACACACACAGTCACTCAACACACACAGTCACGGAACACACAGTCATGCAACACACACAGTCACGCAACACACACAGTCACGCAACACACACAGTCACTCAACACACACAGTCACGGAACACACAGTCATGCAACACACACAGTCACGCAACACACACAGTCACGCAACACACACAGTCACGCAACACACACAGTCACTCAACACACACAGTCACGGAACACACAGTCATGCAACACACACAGTCACGCAACACACACAGTCACTCAACACACACAGTCACGGAACACACAGTCATGCAACACACACAGTCACGCAACACACAGTCACGCAACACACACAGTCACGCAACACACACAGTCACGCAACACACGGTCACGCAACACACACAGTCACTCAACACACAAAGTCACGCAACACACAATGTCACTCAACACACACAGTCACGCAAAACACACAGTCACGCAACACACACAGTCACGCAACACACACAGTCACTCAACACACACAGTCACTCAACACACACAGTCACGCAACACACACAGTCACGCAACACACAGTCACGCAACACACACAGTCACGCAACACAAAGTCACTCAACACACACAGTCACGCAACACACAGTCACGCAACACACCCAGTCACGCAACACACCCAGTCACGCAACACACAAAGTCACGCAACACACAGTCACGCAACACACAGTCACGCAACACACAGTCACGCAACGCACACAGTCACTCAACACACACAGTCACTCAACACACACAGTCACGCAACACACAGTCACGCAACACACACAGTCACGCAACACACACAGTCACTCAACACACACAGTCACTCAACACACAGTCACGCAACACAGTCACGCAACGCACACAGTCACTCAACACACACAGTCACTCAACACACACAGTAACGCAACACACAGTCACTCAACACACACAGTCACGTAACACACACAGTCACTCAACACACACAGTCACACAACACACAGTCACGCAACACACACAGTCACGCAACACACACAGTCACTCAACACACACAGTCACTCAACACACACAGTCACGCAACACAAAGTCACTCAACACACACAGTCACGCAACACACAGTCACGCAACACACCCAGTCACGCAACACACACAGTCACGCAACACACAAAGTCACGCAACACACAGTCACGCAACACACAGTCACGCAACACACAGTCACGCAACGCACACAGTCACTCAACACACACAGTCACTCAACACACACAGTCACGCAACACACAGTCACGCAACACACACAGTCACGCAACACACACAGTCACTCAACACACACAGTCACTCAACACACAGTCACGCAACACAGTCACGCAACGCACACAGTCACTCAACACACACAGTCACTCAACACACACAGTAACGCAACACACAGTCACTCAACACACACAGTCACGTAACACACACAGTCACTCAACACACACAGTCACACAACACACAGTCACGCAACACAGTCACGCAACACAGTCACGCAACACAGTCACACAACACAGTCACGCAACACAGTCACGCAACGCACACAGTCACGCAAAACACACAGTCACGCAACACACACAGTAACGCAACACACACAGTCACGCAACACACAGTCACGCAACACACAGTCACGCAACGCACACAGTCACTCAACACACACAGTCACTCAACACACACAGTCACGCAACACACACAGTCACGCAATACACAGTCACGCAACACACACAGTCACGCAACACACACAGTGATGCAACACAGTCACGGAACACACACAGTCACGCAACACACACAGTCACGCAACACACACAGTCACGCAACACACACAGTCACTGAACACACAGTCATGCAACACACACAGTCACGCAACACACACAGTCACGCAACACACACAGTCACGCAACACACACAGTCACGCAACACACACAGTCACGCAACACACACAGTCACTGAACACACAGTCATGCAACACACACAGTCACGCAACACACACAGTCACGCAACACACACAGTCACGCAACACACACAGTCACTCAACACACACAGTCACGCAACACACACAGTCACTGAACACACAGTCACGCAACACACACAGTCACGCAACACACAGTCACTCAACACACACAGTCACGCAACACACACAGTCATGCAACACACGGTAACGCATCACACACAGTCACGCAACACACACAGTCACGCAACACACACAGTCACTCAACACACACAGTCACGCAACACACACAGTGATGCAACACAGTCACGCAACTCAGTCTCGCAACACACACAGTCACTCAACACACACATTAATGCAACACACACAGTCACGCAACACACACAGTCACGCAACACACACAGTCACGCAACACACACAGTCACGCAACACACACAGTAACGCAACACACAGTCACGCAACACACAGTCACGCCACACACAGTCACGCAACACACAGTGATGCAACACACACAGTCACTCAACACACAATGATGCAACACACCCGTCACCTGCTGCGATTCGCTGATTGTTGAGTGTGAAGATGAGTCTTTGTGTCCCAAACAGTCAGTTCATGTTTCTTCAGACATTTCCTTGATGGTGCTTTGAAAAGTCCACAAATAAAAACTGAACACACGTTCATTTAAAAAGAGAAAACATAAATTTATTGCAGAAAAAGAAACAAAAAGATCAATGTTAAATATTAATTACTAATATTAACTAATAAACACTTAGTGATTCTATCATTTTAATAGACTAGACACAAGTCAAGGCAGTTCATGAAAAAGGGTTTTATTTTTGGAGCAAACTCAGATTCAGTATAAAAGCATCACAAACTGGTGAATGATTATAATTTCCATCATTAATGTTGGGAACAAGCTGCTGTTTGAGTCCAGCATTAAATCCTGGCTGAGAATCTGCTAAATAAATCTCATTTCTGGAACAAAGTCTGCAAACACAACATGTCTGGTTCAGTGATGTTTGTATAGTTTGTTTATTTATTTTACAGTTATTGATGGCTGTTACGGATAAAGTCTTAATGTGTGCACAGAGAGGTTGCTGCATGTGAAATGTGCACGGATACAGTTTTAAAAGCTTCGTTACGCAAATCAGAACTCTTAAAGTTCTTTAAAATAAAGACAATTTACTGAATGGAAATAAGTTCCCGGTGAATTTAACGCCGTCATGATGTGAAGGAAACATTTTATCTTGATTATATTATTTCCTTAATTTAAACAGGTTAGTTTTATTTTGAAGATTGATATGGATTTAGTGATCCTCTTCTGTTTGACAGACAAGATGGTGGGATCATTTTCATCCTCATTTTCAGGACCAAAAGATTTGGGTGGAAACATTCTGAAACACCAAAAAGAGCAAAATAATCTGGATCAAGACTGGAACTGGATTTATAAATCTGGTTTAAAAATAATTAATATCTGATGGGATTCAGAAAACGTCCAAATTACATTAATCCTGCTGGATTATGGTGGGAATAACCCAGGTAAGATTCTGCAGGAGCTTTTCTGCACCATGTCCCCCCTCAGAGGATGACCTGAAGATGATAACCAGGGCCAGATTCCGTTCTAGATTGCGCCGTCTGTTGGCAGCAAACTGTAGCAGCTCTGACTTGCTATCTTGATTTTTTTAAAGTACAAACTCTTCTCACATGGCTATTACCTCAAATCAGGTCTTTTTTTTCTGAGGATTTCATGCCGATTCGGAGGGTGTGCTGCAACGGAGATTTTTCTGCATATTTTTGGCTCTTTTAAGGCTTGTTATGATGAGTCTCCATGGCAACAAAGAATTGTTTATAATCGGGATCAACTGATTAAACTCTCCCAAATCAGGATTATCAGCCAAACACATCAAATCCTGATGGAGTTGAAAAGAAAGAAAAGAGGATGCAGAGCGGGAGTGAGACAGAGGAGAAAGCGATGGAGATTTAAACAATTTCTCCCGACCGTCGTCATGGGTAATGTGAGATCACTAGCTAACAAAACGGACGAGCTGGAGATGCTAACAAGGTCTCAGAAAGAATACAGAGAGTGCAGTATTATGTGCTTCACCGAGACATGGCTGCATGAACACATCCCTGACTGTAATGTGTCTGTACCGGGCTTTAAAACGGTCCGTGCAGACCGCAGTAGACAACACATCGGAAAGCTAAAGGGTGGTGGAATTGCAGTGCTGGTTAACCAGCGTTGGTGTCATCCTGGACATGTTACTGTCAAGGAGAAGATATGCACAAGGGACATGGAACTGTTAGCTGTGAGCTTCCGTCCATATTATTTACCCAGAGAGTTTACCTGAAGCTCCATAAATTCCAGGTGGATACCTCTACAACCTGAAAGGTTGTGTGTCTGAGATGGAGGTCAGCAGCACTGGTGCACCACAAGGAACTGTACTCTGGCCATTCCTCTTCACTCTGTACACCTCAGACTTCCAGTACAACTCTGAGTCCTGCCATCTGCAGAAATACTCTGATGACTCTGCAGTTGTGGGGTGTATCAGGGATGGACAAGAAGCAGCGTACACAGAACTGGTCAGTCAGTTTGTTAAATGGTGCGGTGACAATCATCTCATATTAAATAGCAGCAAAACAAAAGAGATGATTGTTGACTTCAGGAGGAAGAAGAATAAACAAAGCACTGTTTCCATCCTGGGAGAGGAGGTGGAGGTGGTGGAGGAATACAAGTATCTTGGAGTTCAGCTGGACAACAAACTGGACTGGAAATGCAACACTGACTACATCTACAAGAAAGGTCAGAGCAGACTGTACTTCTTAAGGAAGCTGAGATGGTTTAACGTCTGCACCAAGATGTTGCATATCTTCTAGAAGTCTGTTGTGGAGAGTGCAGTCAGCTTTGCAGCATCTGCTGGGGTAGTAGCATCAGAACCAGAGACTTGAAGAGAATCAACAAACTGATCCAGAAAGCTGCTTCTGTGCTTGGAGTAACTCTGGAGCCGCTGGAGCTGATTGTCCAAAGAAGAATGCTGCACAAGCTGATGAAGATGATGGAGGGTTCTTCACACCCTCTCCACAACACAGTGATGAAACAACAAAGTGTGTTCAGTGAGAGGCTTCTTCAGGTCCGATGTAAGACTGAAAGATACAGAAGATCATTCCTGCCAGGAGCCATAATCCTCCGGAACAAGACCTCCTCTAGTTAATTATCTAGTACAATATTGAATTTCCCTTTGGGAATTAATAAAGTAATTTTCATTACATTAAAAGGGCACAGGCCCCTAGGCCCAGAGTGTTCCAGAGGCCCCCTTCCCCACTGCAACTTTGTGAAAATTGTGAAGGATACTCTCTCTCAACCAGTGATACCAGTAACAATACACTAAACACTGTTGTACAACTATGTGGCTTTTGTGTACATTTTGTTTCCATTTCCAAACTGCTGGTGTATGCTCTGCGTTGGCCCCACAAAGGCCCCACGTGGGCCCCTGAATAATCCAGCCTTCATGATAACTTGTATGGAAGATAGCAGCAGAAATTGCAGGAAGAGGAGCAAAAGGAGGTGCAGCTGGTGGAGGTGTTTGTACCCTACCTGACGCTACAGTTGATGATATAACTCACACACACGCGTGTTATGAGCAGATGTTACAGATGTCGGGTCCTCTTCTTGTCCTGTAACAGCTTGAAGGCGACATTGCCATAGAAACAGTTTGTAATGATGTTTGTCTCTCAGATCTTATCTAGTTTTCAGTTCGTCTGAAACTTTCAGTAAAAGTTGTTTTGTGTTCAGCAGAGCGTTTCCCAGCTGGGTGTGTTCTCTGACTGATCCGGATTCCTCCTATCACACCATAGATAAGTTTTAACGGTCACGGTGTGTGTTTGCGTGTATGTGTGTGTGTGTGCGCATTGTTGTTTTTGTTACCTAACAGGGATTTTGCAGCTTATATCTGCGACTTGTCCAGTTGACGGATGTTATCTCTCCAGTTTATCTTTACTGCATCATTAAACGGTCGTGTACAAAGTTGTTTTGTTTCATTTCTTTTGCCGAATGCCAAAGAAATGTTTTTTATGTGTGTGTGTGTTTACATTCTGTGATTTCTCCACATCCGTGTGACATTGCTGTCTGATCTCTGATGGCAGGAACGAATCTGAAAATAACAGGATGACTTTATGAGAAAACGTGACGAGTTGTTGTCAGGAAACCAGTTTTATTTGCTTTACCGAAACTTTCAGGAAAGCCCAAAATTCTCAGTTTATTTCTTTTATTTGTTCAAAATGATTTTATATATTTGATTTTTTCTTCTGTTACGTTTGAGGTTCTCTGTAGTAAATGTTGTAGTAATATTGCAACGGGGACCCGAGCCTGCCGTACCTGGGCCACCAGACGGAGACGCACGTGGAAAGGAAGCCAGATGTGGAAAAATCCGCCTGAGATTCTCCTGCAAAGCTGGTGGAAGGATCATCTGATCAGTTTAACTTTTATGTTATACTGATTATAGAGTCCTATTTATCTGATAGATTTCAGTTTGTTAATGTAAGTGATGAGTCTTCCCCACACACCAGGGGAAGTCATGGAGTTCCTCAGGGTTCTATACTTGGACTGATACTTTTCACATCATACATGCTTCCTGTAGGTACCATCATCAGACAGCATGGTAGAAGCTGTCACTGCTAGCAGGTTTCTAGAAGCTTCTTCCAGCTGCGTAATACTGCAAACATGAGGGACATCCTGTCTCAGAGAGACGCAGTAAAGTCCATGTCTTTGTTACTTGCAGACTGGATACTGTTGTTCCTTATTAGTGTTCTGTCCCAGATACCTCCTGAAACATCTCCATCTGATCCACAACGCTGCAGCCAGGGTTCTGATGAGGACTAGAGGTGAGATCGTAGTTCTCCAGTTTTAGCGTCTCTCCATCGGCTTCCTGATGAATCCAGGATGGAGTTTAAACTTCTTCTCCTCATTTATAAAGCTCTCCATGACCAAGATCTCATAGTTCCATACAGAGAACTGGCTCTCAGACTGCAGGTCTACTTCAGGTTCCAGAGTCTCTAAGAGGACGATATTAGGAAGAACCTCCGGCTATCAGGCTCCTCTCTGATGGAACCAGATTCCAGTCTGGGTTCAGATCCCGGTCTGGGTTCAGATTCTGGGCTGGGTTCAGATCCCGGTCTGGGTTAAGATCCCAGATCCCAGTCTGGGTTCAGATCCCAGATCCCGTTCTGGGTTCAGATCCCAGATCCCGGTCTGGGTTAAGATCCCGGTCTGGGTTACGATCCCAGATCCCGGTCTGGGTTCAGATCCCAGATCCCGGTCTGGGTTAAGATCCCGGTCTGGGTTAAGATCCCAGATCCCGGTCTGGGTTCAGATCCCGGTCTGGGTTAAGATCCCAGTCTGGGTTAAGATCCCAGATCCCGGTCTGGGTTCAGATCCCAGATCCCGGTCTGGGTTAAGATCCCGGTCTGGGTTCAGATCCCAGATCCCGGTCTGGGTTAAGATCCCAGATCCCGGTCTGGGTTAAGATCCCGGTCTGGGTTCAGATCTTACAGTTGGGGGGTCTAGCCGTCCCTTAGTGATGCTGCCAGACTCAGACTGCTGAGGAACGTCCCATGATGCTCTGAGCTCTTCGTCTCTCTGCTCCTCATCCTCCATGTAGAAACATGTGACATCATCCTGAACATGTTTTTCCTTGTGAGGGACCAAGCTGGCGAAGGAAGAGGAACACAGGTGGCTTCAAAATAAAAGGCTTTTATTTGCCCAAACAATATAAACAAATTAGGCCTTTTAAAGAGGTCAACTAAGCACAACCTAAATCAAAGTCTGAAAATAACTAAATTAACAGCTTAGGGAAAATAATCGACATAACACAAAAACATACTGACCTGACAAACAAGAAACAAAGGAGAACTTAAATACTGGCTGATCAGACCAGTTATAAAACATATGGGGTAACACATTAAACATGCTAACAAACTAGACAAAGAAACAGAACCTAACTGTTAGCTTAATTATTCTTAACAAAACTACTAACATAAGGTAAACACAAACTACTCAAAAATGGAAAAGAAAATGAACAAACACTTAAAGAAACTAAACTAAACTTGTAATCTCCTCCTCTGAAGATGAGGTCTTCCCAAAGGACCGTGGTGCTTCCTGCTCACCGGCTTCCCTCCTGTGCACACTCCTGCCCCCAATGCCCAGGCTAGATCCTCCAGCAGCAGTAAAAGAGAAACAAGGTTAAAACAAAACACTAACAGTTGAAAATACAATGGCTCCTTAAATGTGCGTGCTGACAAAAAGAAACCAAAGCATTTAAACTAAGTTTAAATATAAAGAAAAGTAATTTACAATGTGGTGCTTTTACCGCCTTTACATGTGTGGCCGTTGGTCTGGCCATCACACTCCTCTCTCTTCCTGGATAAAAGCTTCATGTTGGTCTCTCTTTCCTGTCCTCTCCACCCCGACCGGTCCAGGCAGATGGCCGTCCTCCCTGAGCCGGGTTCGGCCCGAGCCGGGTCCTCCCTGAGCCGGGTCCTTCCTGAGCCGGGTTCGGCCCGAGCCGGGTCCTCCCTGAGCCGGGTCCTCCCTGAGCCGGGTCCTCCCTGAGCCGGGTTCGGCCCGAGCCGGGTCCTCCCTGAGCCGGGTCCTCCCTGAGCCGGGTCCTCCCTGAGCCGGGTTCGGCCCGAGCCGGGTCCTCCCTGAGCCGGGTTCGGCCCGAGCCGGGTCCTCCCTGAGCCGGGTCCTCCCTGAGCCGGGTCCTCCCTGAGCCGGGTTCGGCCCGAGCCGGGTCCTCCCTGAGCCGGGTTCGGCCCGAGCCGGGTCCTCCCTGAGCCGGGTCCTCCCTGAGCCGGGTCCTCCCTGAGCCGGGTTCGGCCCGAGCCGGGTCCTCCCTGAGCCGGGTTCTCCCTGAGCCGGGTCCTCCCTGAGCCGGGTTCGGCCCGAGCCGGGTCCTCCCTGAGCCGGGTCCTCCCTGAGCCGGGTTCTCCCTGAGCCGGGTTCGGCCCGAGCCGGGTCCTCCCTGAGCCGGGTTCGGCCCGAGCCGGGTTCGGCCCGAGCCGGGTCCTCCCTGAGCCGGGTCCTCCCTGAGCCGGGTTCGGCCCGAGCCGGGTCCTCCCTGAGCCGGGTTCTCCCTGAGCCGGGTTCGGCCCGAGCCGGGTCCTCCCTGAGCCGGGTTCGGCCCGAGCCGGGTCCTCCCTGAGCCGGGTCCTCCCTGAGCCGGGTTCGGCCCGAGCCGGGTCCTCCCTGAGCCGGGTCCTCCCTGAGCCGGGTCCTCCCTGAGCCGGGTCCGGCCCGAGCCGGGTCCTCCCTGAGCCGGGTTCTCCCTGAGCCGGGTTCTCCCTGAGCCGGGTTCGGCCCGAGCCGGGTCCTCCCTGAGCCGGGTCCTCCCTGAGCCGGGTTCGGCCCGAGCCGGGTCCTCCCTGAGCCGGGTCCTCCCTGAGCCGGGTCCTCCCTGAGCCGGGTCCGGCCCGAGCCGGGTCCTCCCTGAGCCGGGTTCTCCCTGAGCCGGGTCCTCCCTGAGCCGGGTTCGGCCCGAGCCGGGTCCTCCCTGAGCCGGGTCCTCCCTGAGCCGGGTCCTCCCTGAGCCGGGTCCTCCCTGGGTCCTGCCTGAAACAGAACCTGGAACATACAATGAACTGACAAATGGTGACGTGTGTTTTCCTTTCAGAGACGACAGAGATGCGATCAGCCTGAATAGAAGCGATTCCCAAGACGTCTGGTTCTGGTCAGATGTTGTCTTTCAGCTTTTTTACGTGTCAGAGGATGAAATGTGAAGACATCATGGTCGCTGGTCCACTTCCTGAGCTTATGAGCTGATTTGTGCTGAGGTATATCTGCCACCAGAAGGTGTCTTCAGGAAGTTTTCATAATCCGAACTTTACCATCATTTAGACGAGGTGACAGGAAGTTCTTATCAGTTCCAGGCTGTCAGACTGAGATTCTGCTGCACACACCCATCCTGTTCAGGATCAGTTAGCCCCAGTGAAGCTGATGCTACCTCCATCCTCCGCAGGACTTTATAAGACCGAGCTGCAGCAGGATCAGCAGGTCAGAACCTCCAGCTGCCACCATATCTGTGCGTGTTGCTCAGCAGAACTACAGCAGGGTGATGCAGACACACGTCTTCCATGCATCCAGCGTGTACGGCGGGACCGGAGGGTTTGGGACCGGCATCTCTTCAGGGTCTCTGTACGGTGAGACTTATGTGGTCAAGGACGGGAATCTGACGAAGAAGAACCTCAACGAGCGTCTGGTCGCCTACCTGGCGACGGTGAGTCATGGTGGCGGTGCAGAAGCTGCACAATCCTGCTGCAACATTCCCTCCCCAACACTCAGACTGCATGAACCTGCTTTTTATTCTTTATTCTCAACTAAAAGGAAATATTTGTAACAACAAACAACAGAAATTAAGCTTTCAAAGTTCACAAAGCGTTGCAGGGCAGGATGAGCTCTTCCCTGGTCCAAAACTTAAATAATGAGACTTTCACAGCTTCTCTGAATGACTTTACACATTATGTCCTGTTACAGTATTATTTACACAATACACAGCAGTACTACACACAATAACCCGTACGAAACATTATAATATACAGTACTTTAAACCAATATGACCTTCATATCTTTTAATTACCATGTTTTATATCTTCTCTGCAGCTGTTCCAGAGCTGACGTTTAGCATTTGTTCTCGCAGCTGGTTTTTAGAGCTCCAGCTGAATTTATTCTTCCTCAGCTGGAAAAGCTTCTGGATGCTGCAGCAGCGGATCTTTAACTTTCCACATCGTCTGGAATTTTACCACAGAATTCTTTGGTTCTATAAAGGTGAAGTTTGTTGGCTTTTTTAAGGAGAAAGGTGGAATTTAATGTCGTCTTGTGTGTGTTCCTCCAGACTTCAGCGCAGTAAGTAGTGTATGGTCGTAGGAAGGAACAACAATCAGTCAGTTGGAAAATGATCGATCAGGTCGATAGTGCAGTTTCAGACCAAAACCAGGACGTTTCTTCTTCTTCCGCTGTTTCAGAGACTTTGTCCTGAAGGTGCTGCTCAGCAGCAGTCTGTTCACTCTGCCTGAACGCTTGATGGACAACTCCAACTTAGCTACACCGTGTCCGCCTCTTCATCTGTGTTTCATGGTTGCTGAGCAACAGCCTGCGTTGACTGTGTGACTGCACGAAGTAAAAGTTGTTGTTTAGATAAATGCAGGTGTCTCAGATGTTCAGCTGGAGAAAAACATCATTGCAGGTGAAAAAAGTTCATTTGACCTTCTGCAAATATTTAAAGGTGCAGAACAAGGTCAGAGGTCAAGGACAGGAAAACCGAATCTATCATAAAAACTGTCTTTATTTGTTGTTAATAACCTTATCAGGACAACTGGTATGTGTTTATTCTTGTTTATGCAACAGCTAGCATTTTCGCTACGGTGTCTCTGAATGGACAAACAACTGTGTGTGTGAAGCTTTCAGGTTGCAGTAGCAGCGCTTTTATCCATCCTTCCATCTATCCATCCTTCCTTCCGTCCTTCCATCCATTCATCATTCCATCCAACCATCCATCCATCCAACCGTCCATCCATCCATCCGTCCTTCCAATTATCCATCCATCCATCCATCCATCCATCCATCATCCATCCAACCGTCCATCCATCTATCATCCATCCATCATCCATCCATCCATTCTTAAAATCTATCCATCCTTCCATCCATCCACCCACCCATCCATCCACCCACCCATCCATCCGTCCGTCCGTCCGTCCATCCATCCATCCATCCTTCCATCCATCCATCCGTCCTTCCAATTATCCATCCATCCATCCATCCATCCATCCATCCATCCATCCATCCATCCATCCATCATCCATCCAACCGTCCATCCATCTATCATCCATCCATCATCCATCCATCCATTCTTAAAATCTATCCATCCTTCCATCCATCCACCCACCCATCCATCCACCCACCCATCCATCCATCCGTCCTTCCAATTATCCATCCATCATCCATCCATCCATCCATCATCCATCCATCCATCCATCCATCCATCCATCCATCCATCCAACCTTCCATCCATCCATCCTTCCTTCCTTTCATCCATCCATCTATCCATCCACCCACCCATCCACCCATCCATCCATCCATCCATCCAACCTTCCATCCATCCATCCTTCCTTCCATCCATCTATCCATCCACCCACCCATCCACCCATCCATCAATCCATCCATCCACCCATCTATCCATCCATCCATCCATCATCCATCCATTCATCCATCCACCCATCCATCCACCCACCCATCCATCCATCCAACTGTCCAGCCATCCATCCATCCATCCATCCATCCATCCATCCACCCACCCACTCATCCATCCATCCATCTATCCATCCATCCATCCATCCAACCTTCCATCCATCCTTCCTTCCTTTCATCCATCCACCCACCATCCACCCACCCATCCATCCACCCACCCATCCATCCATCCAACTGTCCAGCCATCCATCCATCCATCCACCCACCCACTCATCCATCCATCCATCCATCCATCCATCCAACCTTCCATCCATCCTTCCTTCCTTTCATCCATCCACCCACCATCCACCCATCCATTAATCCATCCATCCATCCATCCATCCATCTATCCATCCATCCATCCGTCCTTCCATTCATCCATCCATCCATCCATCCATCCACCCATCCATCCATCCATCCTTCCATCCATTTATCCTTCCATTCATCCACCCACCCATCCATCCATGTCCGTCCATCCATCCATGCATCCAACCATCCGTCCGTCCATCCCTCCATCTAACGATCCATCCGTCCATCCATGCATCTATTCCTCCATCCATCCGTCCCTCCGTCTGTCCATTCGTTCGTCCACCCATCCATCCATCCATTTGTCCATCCGCCCGTCATCCTGTCCATCCATCCATCCATTTATCCATCTGTCCATTTGTCCGTCCGTCCGCCCGTCCATCCATCCATCCATCTATCCGACTATCCATCCATCCATCCACCCATCTGTCCATCCCTCCATCCAACTATCCATATGTCCGTCCATCCATCCATCCATTCAACAAACCATCCATCCATCCGTCCGTCCATCCATCCGTCCTTCCGTCCGTCCATCCATCCATCCATCCATCCATCCATCCATCCATCCATGCATCTATTCCTCCATCCGTATTCCCTCCATCCATCCATTCATCCGCCCGCCCATCCATTTTCTTCCTGTTAAAGGGGAGTTTTTTCCTTCCCACTGTCACCTCGTGCAGCTCAGGATGGAGGATTGGATCCAAGTCATGACTCGATGCAATCAGTTGGTTTCTATTATAGGATATGTATGAACTGGCTCGATTTGATGTGAATGTAAAGTGTCCTGTGACCACATGGTTGTGAAGTGGCGCGATACAAATAAAGCTGAATTGAATTATGCACAGAGAAGAGGCTTCCTCCTGCAACACCTGCTCAGTCTTTTTATGGAATAACTTAGATGAAGTTTAACATTGAAGATGCTAAATGAGGCCTGTGGAGTCTGACATGTAGATCCTGGGTGCGGCCTTGGCCTTGATTTGCTGCTTCAGACATTCCTGGGAACATTGGCAGCTGTCTTACTGGTTTCCACTCCAGAATCTCTGTAGAATTATGGACTCCAAATAGTCTGGAAATGGCCATAAAGTTTATTTGGCATTTGTGAGATGAATAAAACTGTAATATTTCATGTGTTGTCTGTCTGAGGCTGTATTTATTGTGTCCTGCGTAAAACCTGTAAAAGCCTTTTGTTTTAGGATGTTATTGGACTTGTGCCACCAGGTGGCGCTACAGTTTCTCTCTGAATGCAGAGTCCACATTGTGTAAGCGTTTTTAGTTTAAGTGGAAACAGATTGTTGCTGCACAAGAGACATTTAGAGGCATGATTAGTTTAGTTTTCTGAGAAAAATGTGCAATTATCTGTTTGCATCATTACTGATGCAATTACAAAGCCGCCGAGGGAAAACAGGACAGAAGGAGCCGAGTGTGCTGAGCAACGTTTATGCAGAACATAAACGTGTCCTGAAAAAGATTCTTCATGCTTAAAAGAATAAAATCTCTAGTTTAAGTAAAGTGCTGTTGGTGAACTGACTCATTATTTAGTCTTCTCTTCCATGAAGGTCAGCTTCACCTTCAGCTGCAACAACTGAGGAGATATTTTCTCTGACGTCATCAGAGCTGTTCGCTCTGATTCATGCTCATCAATGCACTTTCAGTTACTGTGAATGAGAGCAGCCAGAAACAGCATTTATTCACTTCACCACCGTCTCTTTAGACAGCACCAAAAAGCACCTCGAGCCCTGCAACTCGCGCCGAACTTCACTGCACAAACGTCAAACTTAAAGTCTGATTGCAATTCAAGAAGCCATTCCTGCACATTCAGTGTTGTGGAAGTCTCAGTGAAGAAGAAAACAAGGCCGAGGACTTTACGTCATGATGAAGAGAACATTTTCCTTCAGCTGACTTCAGTTATTTCTATTATTACCAACTCAATGAATGAAGGCTTTAACTGTGAGCACATGGGCTCCTCATTGAATTACGAAGACAGATTGGAGCCATCTCTGCTGGTTTTTGCACTTTAACAGTAAATTTCCAGGTTTGTCGGAGTCAGGTTGTGTGGATGAACACATGAAAGGTGCAGCAGGAACCTGCAGGGCGTTGCAGGTTGGGAATGCAGAGGAAGGCAAAGACAACGGATTGTGAGTCATCTTGGCTCTCATGGAGATAAAACGGTTGGCTCATGCATGAAGAGTCCATCCAGCCAGAAGCAGCTGGAGCTGCAGCAAGGTTCAGACATGTTCCTGTTGTTTCTGTCCCAAAGACACCTCCTGTCTCCATCTGAGAGCTTCCGTTCAGATACAAACTGGATTTAATGTCAGACAGTAAAAGTGTCAGAAAGAGTTATGACTAAAGTTTTGGCGAAAACAAAAGTTCTCTTCACAGTAAAGACGCCATAAATCACTGAGACTGAGGGGAACTTTTCATTCCTTATCTGCTGAAACAACGTCTCACTGAAACCAAGCAACAATATCATGTATGACAGACAGAAAACAAAGTTACGCCGGAACTCAGTTGCAGCTTTCAGGTTTATTATCTAAACACATACATGAAAAAAAACAATATTTCCCCCCCAAATGGCCACATCTGTGATGAATCGCCTGACTGATGAACGGGGTCTTCGTGTATTTACTTATTTTTCATGTTTTTGTGACGACTCTATTTGCGCTGCTGTATGTTTGTTTAAACACAATACGAAGATGTATTGACGTGAGAATTTGTCTCTTATTTGTAAATAAGACAAATCAGATACGTTTTGTGATTTCTGTAAAATTGTATTTTATTCCAGTTTCTTTTAAAAAGTTGTCCCCAAAATATTTCTCTTTCCGGCGCAGTAAATTTATAACAGCGCTGAAGACGCTGATAGACCGATAGACTGTTATCCTGAGGGTGTCCTGACCTGACATGGGGCTTCCAGAGGGGGGGGGGGTACGTGGGCCTAACTGTTATAGGCTGTGTGGCCAGAGTGGCTAACAGATGGCAGCAGGCGAACTCAATGATGATCTTTTCCCAACTGAACATAACTGAAGTTATAATGAAATCTAACATGCACGCTGCTGCTTGGTGTCGGAATGCGCGGACAGACAAAATGCCGTCTTTAAATCCGCTCTCACACTAATCCCAAACTGGCTGCCACCAGCACCTCCTTCAGGTAAACACACTGAATAAAGCCATAAAGTCATTCTTCCCCATAACCTCAGAGAACCGTCTGAAGTGTCTTCATCTGCTGCCATTTCCTAAAAGAAAGGGTTTTTAAAGATATATGTTAATTTATTTATTCAAACATTTCCTGTGACACAGTCCAACTCACTCAGGTTCAGTTTGCAATCAGAAGATGATGACGTGTTCGCAGAAAAGGAATAAACTGCATCTGCTGAGGTTTACAAAACAATACAAACTGCAGGAAAGAATAAACCTCAATAAACAGTATAAATACTCTGAACGGAACTTCCTCTGCAGGAGAGAGACATCATATTCATAGTTTATTGTCTGGCTACAAGAAAATATTGATGTTTCTTAAAAAGGGGCTCAGGACCCATCGTCTGACTGACTGCTGTTTAATCTGAATTTATGCTTTATTTTTATGTTATTTTACTTTATTTTATTAGTTTTTAGCATATTATTTTATAAAGTTTGTCACGTGTATATATACACTTTTTTATGCTTATATTTGATCTTACTGCTCTTATATGGTTATGTAATTTTCGGTTTAACTTGGCGTTTTCTTACCTCCAGGGTTTGACTCATGGAGATCCTTCATGCCAGCAGCGGAGCCTGCTCAGACTGGGAGCTGCCGCTGGTGACTGGTCTTGTTGGGACAGCTGTGGTCCTGCACCGCAGCCTTACGGCTCTGGCCTGCCCAGACCAGTGTTTTCAACCTTTTTCAAGCCAAGGTATACTTTTTTAACTCACAAAATCACAGGGTGCACCAAAACCAACAATGTTTTTTTAAAGCCTATATAAATGATATAAAGTCCATCTTGTCAAAGTGTCTTGAATAGAAATCAGATAAACAAAAGAAAAAGGAATCTTATGATCTTTCACAGGCCTGAGTCTGTTTGGATGCACACAGAGCAGCTTTTTAGACAAATTCAGTAAAATTTTACCATTTTTCATGACACACCTGATGATCTCTCCCGGCATACTAGTGTGCCACGGCTGGTTGAAAAACTCTGGCCTGGACTACACTTAGTTGTCGGGAGACTTTTCTTTTCTCTGTTGTTTACGTCGTTGTGCAGAGACATGTTTTCAGTATCATTTGTTTTTATCATGTAAATCACTTTGTGCTGCCTTTGGCAAGAAAAGGGCTTTATAAATGAACTTGACTGATTGAAGTTTTTACAGTAACATGCCCAACACTGTGCAGCACATGCGCTCCGCTTTGCAGGTAAGTAACTTATGATCTGTCCTGTGACGAGCGCCGCCGTCCTTCAGCTGTCCGCCACGCCACGTTGCATATTGTCATTTTGTTCCTCTGCAGATGGAGGAAAATGGACCAATGATACTTCATCATTATGGTTGTAGGTGGACGGTGATACCCCGACCTGTCGGACAGTTCCCTCTGGAAGACGCTGGTGGCCAGAAGACCCAGTGGTTCCACCAGATGACTCTTCAGAATAAATAAACATGAAACCAGCTTTTGACCCATCTTCCTTTCCTTTACTTTGGATTTCTGGTGTTTTGTTTGTACTGAATATTTAAAATGTCTTCATGATATTTCAGATGAATAAAACGATGTATTTGATTTGATCATTGAAACTCCATCTGTTTCTTTTTCTTTGCTGATTATCGGCTGATTTACTCGTCTGCTGGAAACAATCTTCTGATGAAGAGATCCAGTTCACTCCGGCTGCAGCTTTCATGCCTTCAGAGACGCTGCTGAATCTGTAAACCCTAAACCGTGATAACCACACCACATCTCCTTCTCATCATACAAGTATTTCACATTGGTGCTTCCAGGAAGATCTGGAGCTGACATTCTCACATTTCTAGACCGTTTTCATCAAATAAAGTGGCGTAGAGACCAACTGTACCAGGGTAAGTTACGTTGTGATGCCTGCGCTTTGTTATTGGCTGTACAGAGAATCAGACACTCATAAACCATTCCAGATGGAATAAACAGTTCATAAAGTGACAGAAGTAACTCTTATATCTCATCTGAGCTGAATTTCATCCAGTCACATAGCATGAAATACTATAGAATGAAAAACTACATCAGATTTGTCTAAAAGTACGTGAGAACAGCAGGTAGCATCAATGGAGGCAAAGGAAACACTTTGGTCTGGAAACAGATTCAGTCTTTGAGGACCAACTGGCTTTTTATCCAGTCAGACCGGAATAAACGAACCTGTACTTATAGTTACATCAACACCGTAACAACAAGCTAAATGTTACTCGCTGCAGCCTTTCTGTTGCTTATGATATTAATTTATGGGTAAAATAATAAAGCATGAGTCGACAGTTTGGTTGATGTGTTTTGGAAATCTGTGCAGAAAGAGTTAATTTATAATCACTATTATTTCTGGTACTTTGATAACATCAAATGTACCAGAATACTACACTATACAAAGAAAATAGTCAAACTAGCTTATATTACTTGTTTCAATAGATAAGAAATTTTTTAATTAAAGTGTCTCTATGATGCACATTTCAGGCTAATTTATTTTAATATGCGGGTCCAGAAGGACAAAACATAGTCAATCATTCTTCACAAACCCCTTCAATCATGTTGTATTGATCCTCTCAGATCAGCCAGAAACACACCAACAGAGGAAGCTCCGCCCTCTGTCCTGCAGGCTGCGTCTGATTGGTCAGCTGCTAGGAGTCGTTATACTGAGCAATGAAAGCGGGCGTGGCTTTTCCCTCCCCCGGGATGTCGCTAAAATTTTGAAGCAGAAAAAAACTCTCTAAAACCACGCGTTTTCGTTGCCATGGAAACCAAACGTAGAGAGTGCTGGAAAACTCAAACGTTTAGGTGATAAAAACAGCGCCGCTCACATGTCTGATGAGGATTCATCACCATAACACTGCAGAAAGCTCAGATAACTAGAAATAGAGTCATAGAGCCGCTTTAAGTTTATCCAAGTTAGGTTACTAAGTTAGTTTAACTTGGTAGTTTTCAGTCCGAGTTAACTACTAAAGTAATTTAACCGTCTCAAAGTGTTCCTCTGGATCGGTGTCGCCTC